>NW_024704742.1:42618730-42898730 GCF_018977255.1 Callorhinchus milii
GCGAGTGCCATCTTGTTTGTTTCTCGGCCCTTTCTTTGTGGATTTCTGCAAACAAGTGTTTTGCAGCGAATAGAAGTGGACGAATAAGTTAAATTGTTTCCTTTCTGGTAAAAAATGATTCATAATGACAGGATAGACCCATTTGCCTGACCTCAATAATTGGAAAAATGATCAAATAATTTCTATGATGGAGTCAATCATCAGAAAGAAAACGGAAGAATGCTTATAAAAAAACTAATCTAATATCAAACACAAGCTATTGCAATATAGATCTTCTCTGATTAACCTCATAGACTATTTTTTGAGGAGGATATGCCAAATTAACTGTGGGAAGTCATATGTTATAGTGTATCTAGACTTTTAAAAGTTATTTGACAAAATATCTCACGAAACATATGAAAAAAAATGTCCCCACTCTCTAGAACTCCATCCAGCAGTTCCTCCACCTCACTCCCTCCCTTGCCACCTTCAAGACCCATCTCAAGACCCTCCTCTTTGACCATGTTTTCAATCTCCCTGCTTCCCCCACTGCCCTCCATCTTCCCCGACCCCGACCCCCAGCGAGGGTCCAAAACTCCAGCCCCTTGGGACGTCTTCCCGACGTGAAAGGCGCTTTACAAATGTAATTTTGTTGTTGTTTTTGAAAGATTCCATCACAAACTGATGTCACTGGGTAACAAGGGTAAGACATGGACATGGAGTCAAAATTGGTCGCAGGGAAGGAAACAAGTGATTAATGTTAGTGCAGCTAGGTTTTAAACAGGATGCTGCAGGGGTTAATATTGGGTTTCCTCCTGTTCCTTGTATACATTAATGACTTGGGTTTGCAGAACCAGTGTAAGGTAGATAACAGCAAGTTAGAAGGAATTATGGGGTCAAAGAAGCTAGCAAAGGTCTTGCAAGGAGAGTTTGATAGGCCACATGGGCTGACGATTGGCAAATGAAGTCCAATACAGATAAGATAATGCATATAGGAAGTAAGAATAAGAAATACACAAGTCAGTAGGATGGGATAGAACTTGTCAAGGGGGATCAATTGAATTGAGATCCCTAGAAGTCATACTCAAGCTGTATAATGCACTAGTCAGACTGCCTTAGTATAACAACTGTATACATTTTTGCTCGCTGCAACATAAGGACCCCAATCCCTGGAAGCAGTGAAAAAGAGGGCAACAAGGATGATCCCCAGTATTAGATGAATGAATTATGAGCAATGGTTATACAAGCTGCAACTCTTCAAGAAGGTTGAGGTCAGATGGACCAAAGAACAATCTTCATAGGAACTAGTTGTAAAATGCAACTCAAATGTTCAGGTCTGATTTCAAGCAAAGGCAAACGCAACCAAACCTTGTCCCAATTCTCAATCAATCTTTTCAAAATATACAGTGCAGATATCCATAACACAACTGCCTAAGTTAGAATGAAATCCCCCTCTTCTTTTGTTTGACACTGTTATCAGAATCAAGTCCCCTTTTATTCTGTATGTTCCATTGCATAATAAGGTTCAATTTGCAGTATTTCTGAACGGAAATAATTCCTCAATCATAAATCTTACTTGAATTCCCATCAGTAAGAATCCTGTGAGACACATTTACAGTCACCAGGAATCCCCATTTGTGCCACGTGGATTTGTTAATAAGGAATCTGGGTCATGATCAAGAAACAAAAATGTTGGTCGATTTCTGTTGCTTACTGGGCTAGCATTTTCAAGTAAATCTCTTCAGAATTAAGTACAACAAGAGCATGATGTAATAATAATAATAATCCTTGCATTTAATATAGTGCTTTTCACGTCTTCTAGACATCTCAAAGCGCTTCACGGAATATATTGTAAAGTGAATTGACTGTATATTTGTGGGCGAACGCGGCAGCCAATTGTGCACAGCAATGTCCCACAAACAGCTGTAGATTGAAAATGACCAATTTATTATTGTTTTGTTTTGGAGAGATTATTATTAGGCGTGTAGAGTAAGGAAACTTGCCCGAGGTTTCGCCCTGCCTGGAATTGAACTCAGGTCTCTCGCTTGCAAAGCGAGTGCTCTAACCACTCCCAATGTAAGTAATTATGAAGACATTATGCGGTGTGGGAAAAAAGCATAATAAACTCATGGCTACAAATTGAGTGAAAAGTAAAGTGACATCTCATTGTAAATGAAATAGCTGCTTTATTGATCTCTGTCCCTGTAAATTTGGAAAGAATCGATCTGGATTCTGAAGAAGACTTAATCAAATTTACCTCAAAATAGAAACTCTGCTTTTGAGTCGTTGAGTTGACATTCCAGTTGTCAGAAAATGAAACATGGAATCCTGCTAGGAAGGGCTACTGCAAATTAGATCCCATTGAACCTGGTATTATTTGAGTTTATTCTGTCAACCATATTTTCTAGCACTACTGTATTTATACTGTTATTTCCCTCCTCCAACATTTGCTTTGCTTTTTACCATTAGCCCTCTTCTCTTGGAGGTGAGGATGTATGTTACGTACAAATTCATAGGTACCATCAACAGTCCTTATGGAGGGTTTGCCAAAGTGCCTTTTCTTCAAGTGTGAATGTTGACAGTGTTGCCTTATGCATTATCCATGTGATGGCATCAAAGACAGGCAATCTCGTATTATCATTCATATTCACAAGTGTACTCCCTGTAACTGGCACTCAGGAACAGGCCAACTTGTGTCTCTCACTGGGCCAAAGTATCCAATTTTTCTAATTAAGTGCAATGAGAGCTTGCTGTAATGATAACAACATTGTGAAGTGAGAGAATAGGGGAAGAAACTCTGATAACAAACTGACTAAAAAGAAAAGGACATCTCATCCTATAACAAATGTCTGTTTTATACATTTTCTTACAGCACTGCAGTTGCAAGTTTGGAACAAGACTTAATTAAATTTGGCTTGAAGAAAAACTGTGCATTCAAGTTGTTGCTTTGACATTTGAGTTGCTAAAAAAATAAGTTACTGGTTGTAGGTTACCACAAGATAACACATGCACATGTACAGAGACGCCAGAAATCAGTAGGCATTGCTATTCACAGGGATCTTTGCTGTGCAATAAGAAAATCTGTAACTGATTCTGACTATTAGCAGTTAGCAAGTGCAGACATTTACCCACATCTCAACATTTTAGCCGTGAAATAGAAAGTGTGTATTTAAGGAAATTATTCAACACATTGTGCTTGCAGGCCTTCCTCAAAGAATATCTGTAAAAGTATTTTTTTGTAAATCCTAAACAGAATTAAGAAGCTCAATGAAGCACATTGTGTATTTATATTTTCAGTCTGCTATGACTAAATGGAAACTTGTAATTAAACAATGTGAGGCAGCAATAAACAAGACAAATGTATGCTGGATACATTTCCAAATCAGTAGAATCTAGCTCCCCAGAAATCATGTTCACGTTATATAGTGCCCTGGTTAGATGTCTGGAGGAGTACTTCTTACCGATCTAATCACCCAGCAAGGGGGTGGGTTGGGGAGTGTTGCTGATCAGGTCCAAGAGGGAGTGAAGAGGAGAGCAATGAGGCTGGTCCCCAGTGCTAGAAAGATGAGGAATGACAAAAAAAAAACTCTTCATCCACGAAAAGAGACATCTCAGAGGGAACCTTACAGAACTATACAAGATTTTGATGGGATGGAGAAAGTGAAACTCGGATAATATTTTAAATACATCAAAGCAGCAGTAGAAGTGGGTACAGGTTCAGGATTGTGGAAGGGTACGTTTAGGACAAACACTAGGAAATACTCTTTACACAGTCAGTAATCAACAGCTGGAATGGGCTATAAAGAAGAGTGGTAGATGCCAGGACACTGGACTTATTTAAAAAATTCAGTTTGATACTGAAATGGAACGATAATAATAATATAACAATCCTTGTATTTGATACAGCGGCTTAGCACATCTTTGAGACGTCTTAAAGCGCTTCACAGAATATACTGTAAAGTGAATTGACTGTATACTTTGTGGGTGAAACGCGGCAGCCAAGTGCGCACAGCAGTGTCCCACAAACAGTCGTGGATTGAGTCACTGATTTATTATTATTTTATTGAGAGAATTATTACCCCCAGAAAGGCCAATCGACTAGCAACCGGGTTTCTACTTACTGCTAGGTAAACGGAAGCATGTGGAGTAAGGAAATTTACGTTTCACTCTGCTGGTTAATCAAACCCAGGTCTCTCGCTTGCGAAGTGAGTGCTCTAACCGCTGAGCTACAGCACTCCACAGATTGTAACATATGTATTCTGGAAGACTGAGATCAAACAGTTTGGAAGGTCTTCTTCATACAAAGTTATTTTGTGATTTTCTGTTAATCTTATTGCAGGTATATTTGTAATTCTGGCGCAAAAATGCAACATCAATCATAAAGGGTTTCTTCGGTTTATAAAAAAAATCCTTGCATTTGATATAGTGCTTTTCACTTCAGGAGTACATCTCAAAGTGCTTCACATGATTAGCTGTAATGTGTAGTGACTGTATTTTAGAGGTGAATGACAGTTTTCACTGGTGGTTGAACATAATAATAATATTAAGCCTTGCATTTGGACGTCTCAAAGCACTTCACAGGATGTACTGTAACGGTAGCCCGTTTGTACACAGCAATGTCCCACAAACAGCCATGGAAGTAAGTGACCAATTTTTTTATTTGGGGGATTGTTGGCCAGGATATTGGAAGAATCTTCCTTCTCTTTTCGAACAGTATAATGGGATCTTTCACTTCAGCCTGAACAGGCAGCCGGACCCTCAGTTGAATGTCTCATCAAAAGGACAGGAGTAATAAACATATATATATATATATATGCCAAAATCTGACTTCTTACCACCAGCGTACCACATTTTACACTCTGAATCAATCATTCCTGCCTCTGAGGTGGGTTTCATACTAAGATTCTTTTAGGATTATTCCATACAAGACAATTGCTTTTTTAACCAATGCACAAACTACATTCTGCCCCACCAAATTTACTACATTTCGACTGGGCTCTGGGTAGCAACTGGGAGAAACTCCCATGTCTTTTCGAATAGTGCTGTGGGATCTTTAACTTCAACCTGAACAGGCAGACGGAATCTCAGTTTAATATCTCAACCAAAGGACAGGGGTGGAATATAATTTCCTGAATCTGACTTCCAATTGCCACCAATAAGTAGAAAAAGAAGGTATATGTGTGCAGTCTCATGCAACTACTTAATAGGCACATTGTTAGAAAGAAACTAAAGAATTGAAAGGAAGAAAGGTAGATTATGAAATACCCTCAATGACAACTATATTTATAACAGAGTAGCTGTATCTATCACAGTGTATTTGGTTGCCTGGACTGAAGGATGAGTAAGAGTTTGGGGGAGCGGGGGCTGAGTTGTACCAATCTTTTCTTTTTTATTTCTATTTGATTTTCTATTCTTTATTGCCAGAGGTGCTGCACATCATATTAAATTTCAGCGCCATGAGACATTGCTCCATGTGAAGGATGCTATATAAATGCAAGTTGTTGTTATTAAATGGAGCAAAGTTTTACCCCTCATTGATCTCTCTCATGCAATCTTCAACAGGGTCATTGGATACTGGTCACGAGTGATATTTTAGCCTGAGATTGATCATGGTCTTGTTGCTCATTCTGGTAAGCAGTGCATTGACTATAAGAATCTTACTGTTCGCATCATCTTGTCTTTTTGTGTATGATACTGGAAAAGGAACTGCCTTGGAAGAGCATTTTTGCAGTTCTATCAACAAATGCTAATTTACGGAAAGGTGTACTTCAACAGATCTGCAATACTTTTGCAAATAGAGGAGCCAAAGTCAAAGCATATAAGTATAAGGCCCAGTGCAAAGTGCAATGTGTGAGAAATACCACACAGTGGCACTACAGGTAGCAATCATCCAAAGAGTGAGCAGTAGCTGACGTTTCCAAAAAATGTGTTAGAAAATTGAAGCACCCGACACCTGACTAACAACAACACAAGCAACAGCAAATTACACTTGTATAGCGCCCTTCACGTGGGAAAGACGTCCCAGGGCACTGGACAATCGGGTTTTGTACCTGAGTTGGGGTCAGAAGGGAAGGAGGGCAGCGGTGAAAGGTGCAGGAAGGCGGCCGAAGGCACGGTCGAAGAGGAAGGTCTTCAGACAGGACTTGAAGGAGACAAGAAAGAGGGTGAGGTGGAGGGATTGTAGGATAGAGTTCGAGAGTGTGGGGGCAGAGATGCTGAATGCCCAACTGCCAATGGTGGGCGGGAAGTCCGGGGGACCTGAAACAGGGCGGTGTCCGTCGAGCGGAGGGAGTGGACAGGCTGATATGGGGTTAGGAAGTCGGAGAGGTACTGGGGAACAAGACCATGGAGGGCCTTGAAGGTAAGAACAGGGCTTTTGTACTCGATTCTCTGAGGGATGGGGAGACAGTGAAGCCGGGCAAGAACAGGGGTGATTGGTTTGCGGAGCCTGGTGCGGGAGAGAACACGAGCTGCAGAGTTTCGAATAATCTGCAGCTTGTAGAGGGAAGAGTTAGGAAGCTCAAAGAGCAGGCAGTTAGCGTAGTCAAGTCAGGACATAATAAAAGCGTGGATCAGGGTCTCGGCGGCCTCCTGTGAGAGGCAGTTGCAAAGGCAGGCAATGTTGTGGAGGTGTAGAAAGGCAGAACAGGTCACGGCACGAATGTGGGGTTTGAAGGATGATAGCTCAGGGTCGAAAAGGAAACCAAGGTTTTGGATTGGCTCGGTGAGGTGAAGAGTGCAACCATAAATGGTGATAGTGTCAGTGGCTGAGGTGAGAAGGCGCTGCTGGGAGCCAAGCAGGAGGACCTCTGTCTTGCCAACATTGAGCTGGAGGAAGTTGGCTCTCGTCCCGGACTTGATGTCAGACAGACAATTAGCCAGGACATCAAAGATCCTGGAATTGAGGGTGGAGGTGGCGACATAGAGTTGGGTGTCATACACATACATGGGGAAATTGACCCCATGCCTGCGGATGACATCGCTGAGCTGGAGCTTGTATAGATTGATGAAGAGGGGACCGAGGACAGAGTCCTGATGGACCCCACACGTGACAGTGTTGGGGCTAGAGGAGAAGTCATTGGTGGCCACGAAGTGCTGACGGTGGGAAAGGTAGGATTGGAACCCGAAATGCGATCACAATTTAACAGTTACTACCAATATTTCTGATCTGCAAAGACTGTTCAAGGAGAGTGAACTAATGCTGGTCCTAGTGACCATGCAAGTTATTTGATTATAATATTTCTATGCTATCTATTAAGAATAAATTAGCTAGATTAGGTAGATACCTCTAAAGGGAATGGAGCGAACACCAGAGTGGGATTAGATTAAGGTGGATTGCTTAGAGAAAAACATTAGCACAGACATAATGTGCAAAAAGGACTGTTTCTGTGTTGTAACATTTTGTGAGTCTACTAATTGATGATAATATAGATAGGGTTTTATACTGTAGCCTTTTCCCTCGCCTAGGCTCTATGGTCCATTCTACTTTATGTGCACAGCTCAACATGCCCTGTCCTGAACCTTTGCACCTGATGTCCTGTTTTATTCAAAATGATACAGTATTTTTAATATTTGTGTATTTATTTTTTTTAAAAAGCATACCCACACAAATGCCATCAATTTATTCAAAATTAAGACTATAGTTTAATCATCTATCTAAGTCCTGTATTTGATGGAATTCAAAAATGGAAAACTACTGTATTTGAGCTGCAATTTAACTCACAAATAACACATGAATTTTGAGTACTGCATTGTGTCATTGAGTGGGCATCAAAAGCAAAAGGAATTCCAATAATGTGACAATATATCACCAGTGATATTTATCACATTGAATTTTTTTTTATCTTTCCATGTGGTGTTACAATGATAATGATTCTTTGCATTTGATACAGTGTCTTTCATGTCTTTTCTCCATATCCAATGCAGCCACAAATTCCAACCCACATTATAGCAAGGTGCATTCAATTAACAAATACACACAACCGATTGACGCATAGAGCGGATGGACGGATTCTGTGATGGAAGAAAAACTGGTACTGCAATGACAATTCCTAATTTTCTGTACCTGCACAAATTGGGAAGTGACTTCAGCGCGGAGGGGGAGGGGGGGGAAGAGCTGGAAGTCGGCCTTTTATTAATGTGGGAATCTAAAACAACTGTCTTCCAAGTCCCTGCCAAATCATTGGGTCCCTGCATGCGCAGCAATCAGGAAGTGACATGAATAACAACCTAATGGTTTGGAAGTCATCCATTTTAAAATGAAAAGCCAGTGTGGGAAGCAGCACATGCCTAAAAACAGGCTCCACAGTGCAACATGTTATAAGTGAATTTGCGCTTTAACCCTGAAGCATGTTATAATAGAGCTGCATTCCACTTCCAAAATACGCATCAATGTCTCTTAAACATCCTAATCAGTCCTAGATGTAGAATCGATTGGGACAGCGGAGGATAGACAATGTCCATTACACTCTTTAATGGACATTAGTGCATTAGGCATCTGCTGAAGCCCAGAACAGAATCACAGAGCAATTCTTTAAATGACAATCTCAGAATTAAGTTTGTGCTTTGATATCAAAGGCAAGCTTCAGCATCAAAAGGGACAAAATGCTTCTTGTAATTTAATTATTCAGCACTCATTTCATTATCATACTTCATAACAATGAGAAGGTAGTTTAAATAAGTTCAAAAATGGAGAAAGGCTAAAAATGTTACCGGATTATTTGAAGGCTGTTAAACTTTGTTTCAGTTGAATAATCTGTTCTCAAATGTATAATAAAAGGCTGTTCTTGACTGATTTAATTTACAAGGAAATAAAGGTCATTGAACAAACGTTCTTCTAAGAATGCTTGGAACTTGATCAAATTCTCTGCAGACCTTAGTGCCTTCCAACGCATCCCACATCACTTAATTCGGCCCTAAACTCTACAAGTTGCAATGAATTCAGTCTTGCCAAGTAGCTAACTACTGAGCCTCACCAGCACACCCACTCACCCCTTCTAACCTGATTAGAAAGCTCATCCAATATAAGTACCTGCAGAATTACTGATCAAACACACAGAATGAAAATTCTAATCATCAAAACAATTTTATGCTTTAAAATTCA
Organism: Callorhinchus milii; assembly: GCF_018977255.1. Taxonomy (NCBI): domain Eukaryota; kingdom Metazoa; phylum Chordata; class Chondrichthyes; order Chimaeriformes; family Callorhinchidae; genus Callorhinchus; species Callorhinchus milii. Next base: position 42,627,813 of record NW_024704742.1, read on the forward strand.
TCCGAGAATATGTGCTGCTTCTCTGGCTTGCTGGTTCTTTCCCATGTGTTCTGAAGGTCATAATATAGCTCCGGTTTCCCTGGGAGCATTGGTGCTGAGTGGAGATGAGAGTTCTTTACACTGCCTTTGATTTTGCTAATGTATACTTTTCATAAGATTTGCTATTGAGTCATCCCAAACATGATGTGACTTTCAAATTATGTTTTATTACAATTTAAACAGGAATATTCATTTTAAATGCAAACATGTCATGAATGTCACTAATTCCGACATTAGTGTGAAATGGTTTTCTTATGATGCTGTCTTTTCTCAGTTAAGATGTTTTGCATAACATGTTAAATGTATTTCATGCACATGAAGTTGTCAAATACACCATATTAATTAATCTCATTCATAAACTGTGGTAGTAAAGCAGAGAGGAATGGGTATTTCACGATGTTAACAAATCCCTGCCTCTATATATGTTGATATTACATGACAAAACATTTTTTGAAAGCTATCATGAAGAATGATAAAATTCTACATCAATGACTTAGATGTGAAAATAGAGCTTAATGTATCTAAATTCATGGATGATACAAAGCGAGGTGGGAAAATAAGCTGTGAGGAGGACATCCTTGAATGTACTAAATTGCAGCTATGGAATTGTAGTAGTAGATTCTATAATGTACCCTTATTGTCCTCCATTCTTCTCTCATCCATTTGAACTATACTCAAACAACAACAACAACTTGGACTTATATAGCGCCCTCCACGCCGGACGGCGTCTCAAGAGCGCTTTACAGTACTGGATCCCGGGGCCGAGCCAGGGGGAGGGGGAGGAAGGTGACCAAAGGCGCGGTCAAAAAGAAAGGTCTTCAGCAGGGACCTGAAAATAGGAAGAGACGGGACGAGGCGAAGGGAGTGAGGAAGGGAATTCCAGAGCCTCAGGGCATTGTGGCTGAAGGCACGGCCACCAAGGGTGGAACGGAGGACTCGGGGACGAGGAGGAGGCCAGACCCGGAGGAACGAATGCAACGGGTATTGTTTTAAGGAGAGAGGAGATCAGAGAGGTAGGAGGTGCAGAGGAGTGGAGGGATTTGAATACAAAGGTGATGATCTTGAAGTCGATCCCCTCTGGGATAGGCAGCCAGTGCAGTCTGGCAAGGACTGGGGTGATCGGGGAGCGGAATTTGGTGCGGGTGAGAATGCGGGCGGCAGAGTTTAGAATGATCTGGATTTTATGGATCGTAGTGGATGGGAGACCGGCGAGGAGGGCGTTACGAGTAGTCGAGCAGTATCAGTGTTAATTAACACATTGCACATCATAGCTATCACCCCTATGTTCTCCAATGGCTCAGTAGAACAACAACAACAATAAATTACATTTGTAAAGGGCCTTTTATGTCGTTCAGTAAGTAGCTGAACAATACGGATCTAAGGTTTACCAGCTCAGAATCTAACATTTAGCTCTCACATTAATTAATGAATAGTTGCAGTATTCATCTCTGCAGAAAATTGGTGCAACATGAACTCTGTCTGACCTCCTGAATCTCACAACACTGGTGAACGTTTCAGATCTGGCAATGGTTACGCAGGCTGTCGCTACCATGGCCTTGCCTTCAAATGTTGAGAACTACCGATCGTTCCAAGAGGCGAGGCGGATGGATGATGACAGCTGCAAGAGAGTTTATCCACAGAGTATCAGAAGCAGCCACAAGGTCAAGGGCTCAGAACCAGAATTCAGTCCCATAACAAGCTACGCGAAGGAGGAACTATCTCCCTTCAGACGCTGTGGCACGGAGCTGGCCTGCTGCACTGAGCTCTGTAACAATGTGCCAATCAGCAGCTGCTGCCGCCGAGGACTCAGTGATCCAGTTCTCAATATGAGAATATAGTATGAGTTTTTCATTGGCAGCTCAGTTGCTGGTATCAGATTAATAATACAGTGGCTTCTGTGGGTTAAAATCAGAATATTTCCTGTCATAGACCAGGAAATTGATCACGTAGTCAGCTTCTTGTTTTTTTTAAGCTGAGCAAGCAACCAGACAACATTTTGCAGGCAGTATACTAAACAGCCTTGTCACCAAAGGAGGGTAGGTGGGAAACGGGGGGAGTGGGGGGCAGAGATCTGACCAGCAAAATTAGAAGCCATCATTCATGAATTTCAAACAACTGTGGTTTAAATATCTCACTCAAGCAATTCTGTGATATAAACGGGTACAAGATGAAATATCTAACTTGTAGTAATAATAATAATAAAAAGACGTCTCAAAGAATTTCTCAGGATTTACTGTAAAGTCTCGTGGCTGTGTCTTCTGTGGGCGAACGTGATAGCCAACATACAAACAAAACTACAGCTAACCAGGATCCCCGAGGGGGTGGTTTTGCCACTTCACACTACCAAAACTTTGATTGAATTCCAAGTCGCTTAAAAACGACACAAAGAGATCATATATTGTGCAAGTAAAATGGATTTATTTTCAACATTTCCAAAAATAGTTGCAATTAAGAATGAACAGATGGCGTGTTATTTCAGTTTGTGTTACTTCAGGAAAAGTACCAAAATAGATGTTTAGAGCCACAGTTGGTAGGAGGCCGAGAGCAGAGCTCTGCTACAGTTCACTGCTACAGCCTGTGATGGTCAATTTAGGGAGGGTTCCGTAACGTGCACAAGGTCCTCTTTGAGATGGCTCCTTCCAATACTGAAGAGCCGTAACTGTCTAATTATTGCTCTTAGCTCATTCCTCTATAACAATAATCAGCAGTGCTACCTTCCTTTTGGAAGCTCATCCAACAGGATCCACCCCAGAACTACTAATCAAGAGAATAGCTCAAGGACACGTCTGAAGATACAGTGAGGTTCTCTTTTAAAGCTGCAAAGATCTAGCCAAGAGATGAAGTCAGACCCAGTAAATCAAAAAGAGACTGTGGACAAGACCAAACAATGGCAAGTAGCTGTACCAGGTCTATCGGAAACATCTCAAAATCAACCCAGACTGGCAGATTGTCTTAATGATGCCAAAGGGAGTCGAAATTCTACCTAATTGTCCTGTTTAATAATCATTCCATCGCCAGACAAAACAAACTATAAGCTGGTTATCACACCACCTAATTCGCTATGCTTTGCTGTTGTATTTGATTTTGTCATGCTGTGTTGAGTTGCTCATCAATAAGCAATTTGCTTTTATAATCTGAAGGCTGAATTTTTATGGTTGGGCCAATTCTGATTAAATTAATAATTGATTTACAGTATGCAGTAGGTGTAGTTAAATAATGTACCTACAGCATTTAGCAGTGCAAGTTCCATTGTTTCAGATCCTTATTATATCTAAGATGAGCTAAACTAACTGATAACTTTTATTTGTGTTACAGTCCAATCTTAAAAAACACACCAGGCTGTGATCTCTATTAATGTCTTTAGAGTCCATTTTCATGTTCTCCATGAGCCAAAGATTACAGTTTAACCTGGAGTAATTCACTCCACATAAAGTTCCTCAATCCACTTTTCCCACCAGTTTTTGTATTACACTAGTTTATGACTCTTCAAATATTGTAGTTTCATGACTGTTTGTCATATTTGAAGATGGATTGTTGTGCTCCACTAATGGTTGAAGCTCTGCAGACCGGAAGGGTGCAAGTTCAAGTGATAATCCGTTAGGGTACTATAAATTGGCTTACGTGCCCAGGCTAGCGGGAGGATGGATTAACCTACTCATCATTACTATACATTGACCACATCTCAAACCCCAGTGTGTGAATGGCAGAAAGAACAGAACCAAAATTGGTTGCGCACTTCCACTGATTTACCGTTCCTCACTGTGTTTGGTCATGGTTGAACAATGCCCACTCAAGTGAATCAACTGGAGAGCTACTAACAGCTGTGCAAGAACTGCATATCCTTGCAAGAGGCAGCTCTGCATGAAGGAAGAAGGGGAACAAATAATAATAATAATAATAATGGTTTGCTTGTGATTGAATACATTTACAGCAAAACTTAAAAGATTTAGGGATATCGTCACACAACTGACGAAAGCGTTCAATTAAATATTGATCGACTTATACACACATCATCAAGAGCAGCTTGGATGTAAGCGTATTTATAGTTCTACACCTGAGCAACATATTTCTAAAATGGAACAATAACTTGACTTCCATTGATTGTACATTACCAGGCATTAGCATTCATAAGCACAATAGAATCATTCAAGAGAGATCTAGATAACTCTTCAAAATTAAGTGCTAGAAGGAATATGTAGAACAAGCTGGAAAGTGAAACTTAAAAAAGGGACAAGTTGATAAAAGAAACAGAAGGTAGACACAATGGGCTGAATTCTTCTACACTGAAAATTTCTATACTTCTAAATAGGGTAAAATTGTGCCATGTTAGCACTCGTGAGGTGATAACTATCACCCACCAATAATGCAGTTAATAGTACGTCAACGACAAATTGCAATTATATCTTGTTCTTCATGCTGGGTAGTATCGCAAAGCACTCAGATCAAGGTGGGGGAGGTGAAATATTGCATTCCCAAAGCCAGTGATAACTATTGATTACAAATGTGACAGAAGCAACAGTGATATCACGTGCTTCAATTTTAATCCCTAGGTTTAATGGTCATTAGCTTCAAAATCCAGAGCAACCCTCTGTAAAAGGGAAATAACTGGTTATTTGCTTTGGGTCTGGATAAAACAGATGAAGAGACTAACATGTGACTTTCTGAGGAAAATGTATTATTTTAGGCATGAGATTAAGTCAGTGACATTAAACAATGTCATTACAATGTCACTGTCCTATATTTCCATTGGAAGCAAGCAATCAAATGAAGCGTTTCTTCAGCAAACCTCTCTTGTGATCTTAAGATCTTGTGATCTTGTATTCAAGGTAACCTGTTTTTCAAAGGAGCTGGGCACATACTTGACAGGCAAATGGTATCTTCATCCCTGCTTAGGATATGTTTTTGTCCCCAAGTGGTTTATCTTCCTCCATAATATCTCTAGGTCAGTCAGAGAGAACACGATGCTGGTATTAAGAGGCATGGCGAAAGGACAGGGAATTGGGATTAAAAGATTGGCCAAGACCTAATAAATAGGCAGAACAGGCTCTGTGGGCTGAAAAGCCTCCTCCTATTCTCGTTTTCCTATGTTCTTATGCTCAGCTCATTTCGACTGCACTTATACTGCAGGGACGTCAGGAATTGGGTCAGATTGCACAGCCTGCCAATTACAAATTGGTTCACAAAATTCATTTAAAATACCTCCATTAGAACACAACTTATATCAAACTTATATTTCATTTTAGAGTTTAGTAAGTATCCCATTGCATTGTCCTCACTCAAGCAGAGAAAGGAGTTATCCATGATATGCATCATTTACAATTTACTGTTGATTCAATTGGTTCAACATTTACTTGGGAAAGCAGGAACAGCAGGAGGCCATTAAGCCCACTGAACTAGTTCCACCAGTTAATTAGATCTTGTCAGATCTTTTATTCCCAACACCCTATCCTTTCAACATATACATTTATTGGGGTACAGTATATATCATATCATCCCATTCATATCTTCCCATACGTGGAATAAAATGAAAATCCTCACATACTCCCTCAGCAACATTTTGCAAACATCTCTTGTCAATAAGGTGTGGGCATTTTCATATTATTCCACATGTGGGATGTGCACTCTATATTAATACTCAGGTCTCAAATGTAGCATTTGCAACCTGAAAGTACAGTAATTGTAACTTTCAGCGTGTGACTGAAATTATGAAATTATTCCATAAAGGCAAGCACATCGACCTTTGATGGGATTTGGGGATTTCTAGGGTTTTTGACAACGAACAAACTGTTGTGACTTCCGCTTTCCAAATTACAGACGTTAGTTCCCATCGTGCTTCAGAGTCACAACCCATTATTATACTGAACTCCTTTCTTGTTTTTACAAAAAATAATCTGGAAAATTCTCCCCACTCACTTTAAACAAGGGGAAATACAGTACCCTCTTGATCAGCCCCTTAGAAAATAAATGACTGTGACCTTCTTGATGTTTTGATGCCATTATTTATTCAGATTCAAAGAGCTTTCATCCACATCTTTAAAATTCTAGACAGAATAATGGATTGTTAGTTCAGGATTTAATTCATGGCAGAATCAGGTAGTTTCTGAGCAATGTTATCCAATAGACTTCTGAATATTTGATTTGGGATTTTCCCAGACAGAAGATTAACAGATGAGTCATGATTGACACAGCAGTGACTGAAAAGGTGAAGGGCACAAGGTACATTCCTCCTTCGGAGTTTAATTTTTCTTGTTTTTATATGCTATTGCTTTGCATGTGTATTATTACAGCAATACCAATGTTCCAATTTATTTCCTTAAAAATACCAACATTTTTCTCCCCCTCTTCCTTTTGTCTAACTAGGATTGGCAGCCTTCAGAGAACAGAACTAATGGGACTATTATCATAAGAACAATAATATAATTGATAAGTGACCTGAGGCTCCACATTCCATCCATAGTGGCCCACAGCCTTTTCCAATGATCACATTCTTTTTCTGTGTTTTAAGGGCATTTATTTTAGAAAGGTAAATAACCATTTCTTCCAATACAGATTTTGCAGCCAGATAGTAGTTTTGCTTTGAGCATTATTTAAAATATTATTTCTTCAGTTTTTCGTACAATAAGGTATAATACGCAGTTCAAATTTAGAGATTCGAAAAGTATGGAATAGGGATTATCCAGGTATGCTGGAACTGAACCCTCAAATGTCCAATTGACAGCTGGCTCACACACCCTGACTGACAATTTACTGTGATCGCAAGTTTCTTCAAAACAAAAGTACTCCAAAAGTAAAGCTGGTGGGAACTTTTAAATTAAATCCCATGTTAGACCTCTGTTAAGAATCAGGAGCCTCACAGGGGGAAGCTAATAATCGGCAGTGTACAGCACAGGAAAAAAACGAGGAAACCATAGGGGTGGAAAAGATAACATTTCGTAACAGACTTCATGATTATTGAACGTGTATTGAATCTCTTTTGAACAGTGGCATTTTTTCATCCATTTTTAAAGACTGGCTGAAGAACAGCCTCCCTCTAACTCCCTCACCCCACCTGGATTTCAGCACAGTGGTTTGCTCTCAAATTTATTTTCTTACAATTTTACTGCCATCTTCCTTGTGATCTAACAGGTCTGGCATTTGTTTATTTCAGTCATGGAGATAGCATTTGATCAGGGCTTCACATGATGCCGGTAAAACTAAGTCAGTGGCCTAAATTTACCTGCAATCAAACACTGATCTCTATAATGTGCGCAGCAACTATACAGGTTTTGTTCAGCCTCACTAGTTACCTGAGGCTAGGGGAGAGGGGAGCTATAACAATAATATAACAACACATGCATTTGATATAACACCTTATCATGTCGTTGAGGCATTTCAAAGCACTTCACAGAATATACTCTAATATGAATTGACTGTAGCGGCAGCCAATTGCGCACAGAAGTGTCCCACAAACAGTTGTGGATTAAGTGACCAAATTATTTTTTTTAAGCAATTAATTCCCCCAGAAAGCGATCCGCCAATCGACTCACAACCAAGTCCCTACTTACTGCTAGGTAAACAGAAGTGTGTGGAGTAAGGCAACTTGCCTAAGAATTCGCCCTGCATGCGAATTGAATTGGGTTGCCACCAAATGGGGAGAGGGTAAGGGGAAATGGGACTGACCAACACCTCTTACCATCTCTCCAGGTTTTTGAATGAACAAGCTTCAGAAATTAACTTAATTTATTTTAACACTTCTCTCCTATATTTTAGAAGGACTGTGTGCTGAGTCATAATGCCTTTGATTCACATATGTATAGAGGCACAACATGCTTCCTGTTAGATCATTTATGTGCAGAAAAATACATTGATACATTCTAATGCTTAATTTGCATTTCATTTCTTTCAGTGCTTGCGATTGAACAGTTGTGCCCTTTTTAATGCAATCATCACAATAAAGCAGTCAGATTAGAATGTTTGATTAGTCAAAATAGAGAAAATTTTGTCGAATACGCAACACTTTCCAAAAATAGTTTCTCAAACAATTCCACGCAATTCTATCCAGGTGCTTCTTATATATGATGCCCTAGTTTCTAAAATATGCTGTGAGCTATGTAACAGCACCATTAACATTTGCATAAAACTACAAAAAAAGCTAACCATTGATTTTATTAATTATAATACCACTGTACAGTATTTCATAATAATGTGAACATTAAATTGCAAAGGAAAATCATCCAGAATTCAAACTGAATGACATGCAAATAAATGCCTGTTATTCATATGTGAGCTTTGACAGTGAGTGATGACAGTGCTATTCAATCATGGTCAAATCACAATCGAGCTCAATGCTGTCCTCACATACACACCAGGGTTCTTTGGTTAATGATACAAGAATGAGAAGCCCTCCTGTGTTAGCTGAACGGAGGAGTTAAACGGAAGAATGGAGTACGAACAGATAAGAGATAGGAAAGCGCTAGGGCATGAACAACAATAACAACAACAACAAAATTACATTTATAGAACGCCTTTCACATCGGGCGACATCCCAAGGCATTGGACAGTCAGGGTCAGGACCCGAGCATGCGGTAGGGGTGGGTTAGGGTTGAGGGAAGACAGAGAGGTGGGAGGACGACTGAAGGCACGATCGAAGAAGAGGGTCTTGAGACCGGGCTTGAAGGAGGCAAGGGAGGAAGTGAGGTGAAGGGACTGTAGGATGGAGTTCCAGAGTGTGGGGGCAGAGAGGCTGGAAGCCCGATCACCAATGGTAGGGCGGGTCGGGCGGGACACATGGAGCAGGCCGGAGCCCGCTGAACGGAGGGAGCGGGTAGGTTGGTAGGGAGTCAGCAGGTCAGAGAGGTACGAAGGGCAAGGCCATGGATGGCCTTAAAAGTGAGGACGAGGATCTTGAATTCGATCCTCTGAGGGATGGGGAGCCAGTGGAGTCGGGTGAGGGTGGGAGTGATGGGGTTGTGGAGACTGGTGCGTGAGAGTACACAAGCTGCAGAGTTTTGGATGATCTGCAGCTTGTGAAGGGAAGAGTTGGGAAGGCCGATGAGGAGGGAATTTCTAAAATCGAGCCTTGATGTGACGAATGTGTGGGTGAGGGTTTCGGCAGCCTGAGGGGTGAGGCAGTGGCGGATTCTGGCAATGAAGATTTATATGTGAGGATGAGGATCTTGAAAATCATCTGTTTGAAGCCAGTGGAGCCTGGGAAGGATTGGGATGATAAACCTGTGGAGTTTGGAGTGTGGTGTGGGTGAGGACGAGGGCAGCAGAGATTTGGATCAGTTGGACCTTAATGGAAATGGGGAGACAAGCAAAGAATGCACTTGAAAAATTAAGGCAGGAGGTGACAAAAATATGAATAAGGGATTTGCCAGCATTTAATATGAGGTAGGGCAAAGACGGTGTAGAAAACCAATTTTAGGGATCAAATGTGAGGGAGTACAATGTGTAATAAGTGTATGCTCAACATATTTGCTCATAGGATTTGGGGCTCCTTGTTGGATATTTATTTTCTATATAGAAGTGATTTGTGTGGTAAAACAAAAACTCGGGTTTACTTCCGGGTTCTGTCATTACAAGTCTTTACAAAGAATTTAACTACAATTCTTGTAATAATTATATTCATTCCAGTGATTATTAGTGAAACTTGTGCTTGGACGCAGTGAATGTTGTCTCACTGCAGAACAGCTGAAGAGGTGTCAATTTGTAAGGTACAATGTAGCCAAAAGTTGAGAGCTATTATGGTTGAAACAGCAGAGCACACAACAAGCACTGGTACAGACTCGTGTAGTTGGGCTGAATGGTTTGTTTTCATGCTATACCACTCTATGTAATTGTTAGCAGAGCCGGCGTATGGGATTTTATATCAAAACTTTAGATCTTTATTCACCACTGATTATTTAAACTCCTACACTATCCTTTTGATGTGTCCACCAACAGGCATTCTCTCTGAGTTACAATAAACAGACATTGTCTCGGAGTCTGTCACCTGGTTACTGATTGCTATCACACTCTTCCAAGCAGTTTAGAAACAAGGTTCTTTTAAGAGATTTTGCCCTGCAGGCAGCATCCATATTCCTGAATTGCTATTAGTCTTGTCAGAACAGCAGATATTTCAGCGGAAATTTTCCCTTAAAATCTCCTATCTGCCATTTATCATTTATTCCTCATTCTTCTTCCCATCCCTCCCTTTTTATTTCCCGTTTTATCTTATCCTCAGATATTATGGAGGACAAATTTGCAGGGCTATGGGGAGAGAGCGGGGGAGTCGAATTAATTTGGATAACTCTTTTCAAAGAGCACGATGGGCTGAATAATTCTATGATTTCCAGCAGTGACCACTAGGGGAAAGCACCTCTTGAATAATGACACTGGTGCATTTTCAACCAGCGCAGAAGGATGAAATTCATCCTGGGTCTAAATTTATACTATTTACGTAGCAATATAGAGCACCGGAATATAACAAATTGTTGAATTCAGTCTTAGCTTTGAAGTAGATTTTGTGTAGTTCTTAAAAAATAGAAGCTCCAAGAAAACTGGCTTCATAATTAAGGCTGTATTTAAGAACTTGCTGAATCTTGGACTTGTGAAATGTTAAGCTAAAGTGGAACCAAACATTCTTCAGAAAATAACTTCACTTTCATTCTATCTTCACACATCTTCCCAAAACCACTATTCCAGCTTCTCTGCTTGTCACTAATATGTTGCCTGAGCATTTATTCAGCAATTCTAATAATATGCTATTTTATTAGTGCACATTACCCTGCATTTTAATCAGTGCACAATACCCTGCCTTTTCTATGGAGAAACTACTTTTGGAATAAATTTAAACATACTTTTCTCTCATCTGATAAAAGTGACTAGGACTGCACTGTTCGGGAATCTGATATGGAAGTATAACTTATTGTGTGCTGCAATTATGGGGGACTATAGACCGGCTAAAGACCTTTCTTTTCAACTGCGCCTTTGGTCACAATCTTCCCCCTCCCCCTGGCTCGGCCCCGGGATCTGTTATTGTGAAGCGTTCTGAGATGCCATCCGGCGTGGAGGGCGCTATATAAATCCAAGAAGTTGTTGTTGTTGACTGTAGGGTGGGTATTCTGGAAGGATGACATCAGATGGGCCGAAGGGCCTTCTTCGCCTAAACCAATCTTGTGATCTTGTGTGCTGTACAATAATTATAATAATAATAATCCTTGCATTTGATATAGCACTTTATCACGTTGTTGAGACATATCAAAGAACTCACAGAATATACTGTTAAATGAATTGATTGTGTATTTTGTGAGTGAAACGCAGCAGCCAATTGCGACCAGTAGTGTCCCACAAACAAAGGTGGCCAATTTGTTTTTGGGTGGGCAGGAGGAGTTTGTTGGATAGAAAGGTGGTGACACAAAGAAAGCAGAAGGTAGGGTTAAGTTGATGTTTCTTTCCAGTTGGCAGAAAAACAAATAGAAAGATGCATCTCCTCAGAGAATAGCACTGGTTTGTTTTCATTTCTCCCAGTCAGTGGTGGCAGGCTGCAGGGCAAATTTTCGATTGTAGTATAATGTATTAGCAAGAGAGGAGCAGATTTCAATCATTTCACAAAGCATGGGGAAAAATGTGCACTGACTGAGCACTGGGTTCAAATCTTATTGATACCACTACAAATAGGATTCTTCACCATTGTAAAATGCACAAAATTGAGGTCAATGCTTCTAAACTATTCTTTTTAGAACCGATAATCCTGCTGTTTCTATAGCGTGTGTGTTTTAACCCTTTTACTTCTTCACTGAGGATGTACAAGTACAGATTTTAGATTTGATTTGGAGGAAACTGGCTATCCTTACCATTATTTTTATGAAGTGTAACTTTCACTGCAGAGTCTACACTGTCAGCCTATAACTGCAAACACATCATCTCAGAATGCAAGCCATCAAACTTTACAAGTCAAATAATACAGCAGTGAATTCAGCAACGCAGCTTGTGCCAACAGGATTCTGATTGTCCTTTAAATTCATTACCATCACTAAAAATGACAATTATAGACTACTGTTCGATATGTTAATTTAGTTACTTTAATCCATTTCTTCAAGATATTAATTGAATGCTTCAGTAAAGCAAATCTCTTAAAATAAGAACTGTTAATCTGCTGCCTCTGACCTTACTTTGCCAGTGTTCAATCTCTTTGAAGCCAAGTTCCATGTTTTTCCTTTTCATTGCAGAAATATGCAGCCACATGCTTTCAGATGATTTCATTTTCGTTTCAATAACTTAATCACGTTCAGCCTTTAAAATGCTCTTTTTCACCTTCTGTCCTCAACATGTGAATTTAGAATCTCAGGCATTTAATGATTATTCTAGTGTTGCCTTTGTAACAATTTCCATTTTTCTGTATCGCCTTTTACAATGAAATAGCAAGAAATCCCCTGTAAAAAAATCCATATCCTCTGTGATTTGCAGCCTTCACTAATATGTATCAGCTTTGCCGAATGTGGGCTCCAGAGGTTAACAGGTAATAATAATAATAATCCTTGCATTTGATATAGCGTTTTTCACATCGGGAGGATGTCCCAAAGCGCTTCACAGAACACACTGTAATGTGAATTGACTGTATATTTGCGGGTGAACGCGGCAGCCAATTGCGCACAGCAATGTCCCACAAACAGTCGTAGATTGAAAATTACCAATTTTATTATTGTTTTTGTTTTGGAGGGATTATTATTAGGTGTGTGGAGTAAGGAAACTTGCCCAAGGTTTCGCCCTGCCTGGAATTGAACTCAGGTCTCTCGCTTGCAAAGCGAGTGCTCTAACCACTGAGCTACAGGACTCTTAGGTAACGGCTAACTGGATTTTATGTGGTTTTGTGCAACATTTTCTTCCGAAAAGCAAATTTTAACCACACAGACCAGACGTTAATGGATTGAAATAGGCTCCAACGTTACAGAAAACATGGAAAATTAACTGTGCCGTTTGACATAACTGGATTTCTAATACAAGGTGATTTATAATAATAATAATAATACTTGCTGACGAAATAATAATCAGTTCTGACGAAAGGTCGTAGACCGAAAACGTTGTCCCACTTTCCTTTCTCCATAGATGCTGCCTGACCTGCTGAGTGTTCCCAGCGACTTCTGTTTTTGTTTCATAATAATCCTTGCATTTGATATAGCTCCTTATCCCATCTTCGAGATATCGCAAAGTCCTTCACAGAATATACTGTAAAGTGAATTGACTGTATATTTTCTATAGCGTGTTTCTAACAGAAGTCTTCAAGAAGGATTCCAATTCTGAAACAGTGACTCCTTTCTGTAACTGAAGGTGTATCATCGCACCCTTATTGAGGAATGGATCGAATTCAAGGTCCTCACATCCGCGTACAAATCATTTGACACCCTGACACCTCCTTACCTCTTTGACTAGATGATACCCCACTCCAATACCCGCCACCTGTGCTCAGCTGGCTCCAGCCTCCTACACATCCCTCATCCCCTCCACTCTACCATTGGCAGCTGTGCTGTTAGTCACTACGACCTGAAAATATCTAAATTTCTGCCTCACCCGCTCTGCCTTGCCTCCTCCTTGCTCGTCTAAAGATCACACTGCTGTATGATAAGGAACTAGTTCTATGACAATTAGCCAGCAGAAAACTGACAAATCTTAGTTTTAACTTGTATTACGAAGATGGTGATTTGTCCAAAAATCTTGGTCTCAATAAACAGCTAAGGGAAGTCAATGGGGATTATCCTCAATATATTAGTCACTTGTTTAAGGTCACTCATATCATGGTATTATTTTTTTACATATATATTTCAAAGGCATAGGATCAATGACACCAAATAGGATAGAACAATTAGCTGCCACATTTTCCTACACAACTACTGTCATTACACTACAAAGTAAATGTTTGGGTGTTAGTCAGTAGGTAGGACTCCCACCTCTGAATCAAAAAGTTGTGGGTTCACACCCCACATTAGGACTGTGAACTTTAGACTGACACTTCAATGCAGTGCTGGGACAGTACTGTATTGGTGGAGGTGCAACCTTTAAGTGAGATATTTAACTGAGGCTAGTACTGTATAAATCATTGTAATTCTATATTCTGAAGTGATAAGGCACTACTTCAAATATGCATATAATATTAAAAACAAAGTTAAATGAGGCCACAATAATCCTGATTCATCGCGACCTGTACAAATGTAGACAATGGGGTTTAATTTGCAGTATTTCTTAACAGGAATTTTAAGGAATTGGAGTTACCCAAATAGGGAATCCTGGTAAGCAGAACACATCATGCAGGCACTCTGCTCCAACTCAATCTACTTCCAGTGTGACAGAATCCTGTGAAGAAACATTGGGAATTAGATCCAAATACCAAACCCGATGCTTTACTATATTCTCTCATCTCTTTTTGTATTAGTGTCCTGATCCTCCTTGATGGAATTTGCATATATATTGTTTAAAAGGTAAAGAATGATTGCACTTGAAAATGGAAGATGCTATTTAAGGCAAATATCAAGCACTTTCAGATCAGCTGATAACAGCTATCTACCTCTAGACTACTCAAAAAATGTATCTTGACCTCCCAACTTCATACTGTGCTAAAATGGCATTTCCGTTTCCTGCATCAGTCCTCTGGTGGCTTCAGGATTGCAAAGCATTGCTGAATTAAGTGTAATTATGCGCTGGGCTCACATGCACACACTATAGCATCTGGGTTGAGAAACAGAACCCTCATGGGCAGCAGGCAAAGGAATCTTTCATCCCATCAGTGTGAGCTGGATTGAAGCCCACATCCAGCAATTGAAAGCTCAAGGCACTCACTATCTCACTGGGCCATGATGCTCAGTGGTTCACCTACGACAATACAGTCACTGCACTTGACAAATGCAAGGATTATTGTTACTGTATAAATATTATTCATATTAAACATCGATTAAGATCCATAGAAACACAGAGTTTTTCACAGACTTTTCAGCCTATTATGTCTGTCACTGCTACCTGTATTATCACATTTTATTACTAATTCCAATTTTTATCAAACTTCCCATATCCATTAACACTTTTACTGCTCAGGTGCTTTTCCACTTTCCTTTTAAATTATTCCATTGATCCAGCCTCAGTAGCCACTTGTGGTGATAAATTCCAAACCATACCAGCTCCCTGAGTACATAACTTCCTTCCAGCTTTGTAAAGCTTTGCGTTACCTAAGTCATAGAGTCATTTGTTTAATATCCTGTATTAGTACCTTCGGAAAGAGTTATGTGTTGTGGTTCGAATGTCCTTATGCTGACCCTTAATCTACAGCTTAACATTTCCAGTTGCTGCCTGACTTTGGTTTAAGTGATCTCTGTCAGACTAAATGTGGCCTCAGCAGTGATGTACACAAGGTTAGAATAACATCTTTGAATTTATAGTGAAATGCCCTTGAGAAGCAAGCAAGTATTTGATTTGGCTTGTTGACAGCAACTTCATATGAACTGGAAATCTTCAGCAAATGATCAATAATCACCCACAGATCAATTTCATTGTGTGTCCTTGCTAATTCAGGATTGCATAAGCACTTGCTGAATTAACAGTAGTTTTACACTGTGGGTGCTCACACACATACACATCAGAATTTAGTTTGCACAAGAACAGTCATTACTAGCATTTGTAAAAGTGTACTGACCAGTGTGCTGACCAGTGCTATAGGTCACAGTCTCATCACTTGTGTACAAATAAAACAGATCAATACAAATTAAAGAGTTTAGATTTTTTCAAATATCAAAATAAATAATAACAATCCTTGCATTTGACATAGCGCCTTATTATGTTTTCGGTTCATCTCAATGCGCTTCACAGAATATACTGTAAAGTGTATACTTTATACTTTTGGGTGAAATGCAGCATTTCATTCAAAGCCTTTCACTGAATTCCACTAAAATCCACAAACATTATCAAGAGCCTTGCAGTGATGAGCATTATTTCTTCTGGAGTATTCTGGAGTTACTGAGGGAAGTAAGGATGGAAATAGCAGAGGCTCTGGCCACAATCTTTCAATCCTTCTTGGACACTAGAGTGGTGCTGGAGGACTGGACTGTTGCAAATGTCATCCCCCTGTACAAAAAGGGGCAGAAGGATAAACCCAGGAACTACAGGCCAGTCAGCCTAACGTCAGTAGTTGGGAAATTCCAAGAGACTAAAATCCGGGACAAAATAAAGTTTCACTTGGAAAAATATGGGTTAATAAAGGACAACCAACATGGATTTGTTAAAGGCAAATCATGTCTAACAAACCTGATAGAGTTTTTTTATGAAATAACAGAAAGGGTGGATGGAGATAGTGCAGTTGATGTAGTTTATATGGATTTTCAAAAGGTGTTTGATAAGTGACACATAAGAGAATTGTAAGCAAAATAGAAGCTCACAGTATTATAGGAACAGTGGCAGCATGGATATAGAACTGGCTGAGAGACAGAAAGCAGAGAGTTGTGGTAAATAGTTGTTTTTCTGACTGGCGGGAAGTGTGCAGTGGTGTCCCCCAGGGGTCGGTTTTGGGACCACTGCTCTTTCTGATCTATATAAATGAGCTGGACTTGGGTATAGGGAGTAAAATTATAATAATAATAATCCTTGTATTTGATATAGCGCTTTTCACGTCTTCTCGACGTCTCAAAGCGCTTCACAGAATAGACAGTAAAGTGAATTGACCATATATTTGTGGGCGAAATTTCCAAGTTTGCAGATGATACTAAGATAGGAAAAGTAGTAAACAGTGAGGAGGATAGTGGCAGACTGCAAGAGGACATAGACAGACCGGTAAAATGGGGGTTCATATAATTAAATCTTTGAAGGTGGCAGGACAGGTAGATAAAGCTCTTAAGAAAGCTTACGGGATATTAGGCTTTGTAAATAGATGCATAGAATACAAAAGACAGGAAGTTATGATGAACCTTTATAAAACACTGGTTAGGCCTCAGCTAGAATACTGTGTTCATTTCTGGGCACCACACTTTAGGAAGGATGTCAAGGCATTGGAGAGGGTGGAAAGAAGATTTACCAGGATGGTACCAGGAATGAGGGACTTCAGTTATGAGGAAAGGCTAGAGAAGCTGAGATTATTCTCCTTGGAGCAGAGAAGGTTAAGAAGAAATTTAATAGAAGTTTTCAAAATTATGAGGGGATTTGATAGGGTGAACAAGGAGAAATTATTTCCATTGGCGGGTGGGTCGGTAACCCGAGGACACTGATTTAAAATAGTTGTTAAAAGAAATAGAGGGGAGGTGAGAAGACATTTTTTCACACAGAGAGTTATTCGGATCTGGAATGCATTGCCTGAAAGGGTGGTGGAAGCTGATTCAATAACAACTTTTAAGAGAGAGGTAGATAATTATTTGGGGAGGACAATTTTTAGGGCTATGGGGAGAGTGCAGGAGTGTAGGATTGATTTGGATAGCTCCTTTAAAAGAGCCTGCACAGATACGATGAGCCAAATGGCCTCCTTCTGTGCTGTGTAATTCTGTGATTCTATGATTCAGTGTCTCAAAGTCTAACTAGATTTATGCACTGAGACTCGAGGTACCTTTCCACATTTCTAGGACTACAACTTTCAAACATTTTCAACAAGTCACAAACAGAAAGGTCATCTCCTAAGTCCTTATATGTGAAATCTGAAATCTGACCAACATGTGCAAAACCATTGTCTGAATAAGACAAATATCTTTCAGACTTTGTGCTTTGTTGAGATATATCAATAGTTCTCAAAACGTAAAATCTATTTGTTGTTTATCTATTAATACAGGTGATATTGACAGATTCCTCCCATGCCTTCCATGCACTGGTACAAATATTTGCTGGCATTTTCCACCTGACTCTGATGAACAACAATGTTCTCCTGCAAAGATTTGCAAATCTCTCCTTAACCCCCTGCTACAAGGAGCTAGCAGATGGTAAAAGTGACTCACATTTGTGATTCACTTCCTGATTTCCCATGGTGCTAGCATTCACACAAACAACAGGTAGAAGATCAGCCAATAGCTACTCTCACCTTCAGCATCTACTGAACAAAAAATAAGCACATGGGCTACAATAAATTGCAATGCTATAACACTGGAATGCTTTTATCCTTTAACCTCTATTTGCTGGAGATTTTCCGGTCTTCTTGTATTCTACCAATACTATTAGGATCACACTCCAATACAGTGTTGGAGTGTGGGTGTGCTGCATTGTGAGAGGTGTCGTCTTTCGGATGAGACATTAAACCAAGGTCCTGTTCAGGTGAGTCTTAAAAATCCCATGGTGCTATTTGAAAAGCAAAGGGAGTTTCTCCCATATTCTGGCCAATAATCCCTCAGACAATATTAGTCATTTACTTCATAGCTGGTTGCAGGATATTGCTGTGTGTAAATTGCTGTTGCGTTTGCCTACAAAATACAGTCACCATACCTTACAGTAAATCCAAGCAGGAGAGTGGGATTAGTTTGGTAGAGAAAATGAAATGTGCTGACTTGGTGAGTTTAATGGCCTGTTTCTGTGCTGTGAGATTCAATTCTATGATTTGAGAACATGAAGTAAAATCATGTATTTAATAGCTTCAGGTATGTACAGTATGAACATTTCTGATTTCGGCAAATCCTAATCTTGTGCTAAAACAAATTAAATTGACAGGTAAAGTCTCAAAGCTTTGTATGTTGCTTTAAGATTCATATCTGCCCTTATTCATATCTGCCTCACCCCCACCCTTGTCTCTTTCAAGACCTCTTCTTCGACCATGCCTTCGATCACCCTCCTTCCCCCCCTACCCTCCACCCTCCCTGATCCCAAACCCCATCTCGGGTCTGAAACACTGATTGTCGAGCACCTTGGGACGTCCTCCCGACGTGAAAGGTGCTATACAAATGTAATTTTGTTCTTAAGCAACCTCCTCAATGAAAAGTCCCTTAATTCATGCCAATGGATCAAGACATCTGTAAACTTGAAACACATTAGTGGTATAGTGTTATTTAATTCAGTGTGAGCGTTATTGGAAAATATATAATGAAAGTCATGTAAATTAATGACTTGGACACTTTACCATCAGTGTGTTAGAAAATTTAAGAGAATATATGGAAAGGAAATAGTTTTGCAATGTTTACACAAATCCAATGACAATTCCCTTTTACTAAATAGAAGGAACATGAATTTTAAAAATTGCTCCAGAAATATTCAGTAACCATCTTGAACATAAGAAAACAAGAAAGGTAATGCCGGCCAACAAGCCAGCTACTTCTCTAAACTATTTTGATGGAACTCGATTTATCAGGAACTATATCCATTTAATCTGACAGAAAGCTCTGATTAACACATTACCTGCAGCCAATTAAACACAGGACTATCTACAGTATTCAGTTCCACAGCTCTGTAAGTCAACTTTGGATGACTGCTCGCCACAGACAGTGCCTCCCTCATGTCCTTTATGGTATTTGATCCTCTCGGTCTTCATGACTATCTTCATGACCTCTTCCCTACCTGATACGTCCATCTCCTTTTTGAAGGATATATTCGACATAGCTTTTGCTCCACTTCCCCACTTACTCAGCTGGGAGTAAGAAACAAATCTTCGAATCTCAAGACTCATTTATGCAGTTACATAATGATTGACAGCACTGATTGGCACCCAAGAGTGAAAGTAAAGCCAATCACTCTTGAGCCAGTGGAGAAGCTGTTAACAGAGGTGATGGTTAATATTACTTTGCATCTATCCGCCGACTTCCTGATCTGAAACCTATTGTCTTAACAGGTGTGGAGAAGAGATCTGTTTCTTCCTCTTTGGAAGGAAATACTTTCAAAATGTTCTTTGTGTTATCTCTAGAGAAATGTTATTTGCCATTGAAATGATTTCCTTCCAATCAGAATGTTCTGTTTTAATGTCATTACACTTTTACTTTTCTATTTGTAATAGACAGGCCTCCAATCAACTTGCTTGAGACCGATCCGTATCATTTACACAGTTGTTAAGTGGCAGCAAGCTAAATAATTCTGTGCTTGAAAGATAGAATTACTGGTATATTGAGTTCACCCTGGGTCTTATTATGTTCTTTATAGAACTTGCATATCTGTCCTTCTTTCATTTTAACATTCTAGTGCGTAAATACAGGATTGAGCCAAGTTGGTTTTGACTGAGTAATGAGAACAAGAGGTGGCCACTTGCATAGATTTTTAAACACCGCCTTCAGTTGAATATGTAAATGATGTGAGAAAATTTTTATAGCACTATCAAAACATTTTACAAGTGTTGAGTGTCAAGTGGACTGACTGCTTTTGTAGACAAATGCAGCAGCCGTTTGCATTAGCAAGGTCCCACAAGCAGCCCTGAGATGAACAGTCAATTATTCTGGAGGACTTAGGCCCAAAACACTGGGAGAAACTCCCGTCTATTTTGAAAAGTATCATAAGATCACAGGAAAGGGTCAGATGAAGACGCCCCTTGGTCCACTTATTCCCATCCCTTCAGAATACTCACCCACCATCCTCTCATTGCAGAGTCCAATGTCTTGACCTTACCTACCTCCTTCTTGTTCCTGATGTTAACTATTTATTGGGGATGATAAATATTTCTTGGTATCCTAAATTCTAAACCTATACCGTCTTTTTCTGTTGTCTCGGTGTATTCCAAATTATTGTTCTGGGTTTACACTCTCAATCGTGTTTGAAATTGTGTACACCTCTATAAGGTCTCTTCAGAGATCTTGAGGTGACATCCTCATTGTTTTCCTATGTCCTGTCTCTAAAGTCTGGGCAACACAACAACAACGACAACAAATTACATTTGTATAGCGCCTTTCAGGTCAGGAGGACATCCCAAGGCGCTGAACAGTCAGGGATCTGCATCCAAGCTAGTGGTTGGAATCAGGAGGGGTGGAGGGCAGAGAGGGTAGGGGTAGGAGGGCGACCAAAAGCACGGTCGAAGAGGAGAGTCTTGAGACGGGCCCTGAAGGAGGCAAGGGAGGGGGTGAGGTGGAGGCACTGTGGATGGAGTTCCAGAGATGGGGCAGAGAGGCTGAAGGCTCGACAACAATGGTGGGGTGGGCAAGGCGGGGACGTGAAGCAGGCTGGAGTCCACCGAGCGGAGGGAGCAGACAGGTTGGTAGGCGGTTAGGAGGTCACAGAAGTAGTGAAGAGTGATAATGCTTAAGGTGTGACCTGACCATATCACTAGACAGCTTAGGTACGGCTTCTGGACATCTGAGCTCAACTGATTTGGCGATATAGACCAACCTGTTTGCCTTATTTATTGCTGCCTCAGATTGTTTTGACAAGATGAGTGATGAATCAGTATCGTTAGATCTTTTTGTGCTTCTCCTACAACAACTTCTATATAATTCATGTTTTTCTTATTCTCACTTCCTGTATGCAGTTCATCTGTATTGGACTTTATTTACCAGCCCATTTGCATCCTCTATCAAAGCTCTCTTTATTATTATTAATAATAATCCTTGCATTTGATATAGTGCTTTTCACATCAACAGAAATGTGAATATTTCACAAAATATTGCACAGAATTTACAATGAAGTATAGTGACTGTATTTTGTAGGTGAACGCAAATAATTTACACAGAGCAGTTTCTCACAGTCATGAAATGAATGACCAATTTTTAAGACCTATTCTGTCTCCTTTGATTGCACAGTAACTCCCAACATAGTGTCATCGGCAACTGTAACTACCTTACGCTGGGTCCAGGTTATTAACATATACAAATTACAGGAGAGGTCCCAGTTCACACCCCTGAGCCACCCTGCTTAATACTTCCCTCCATTTTGACTCAGCTCCCCTAACAATGACTTTCTGCTTCCTCCCCTTCAGCTAGATGAGGGACAAGAGACGAGTGACAACCTTCTCCAACTGAACATCAACAAGACCAAGGCCCTCCTGATTGGCTCAGGCCAGCGCCTCCGCACCTCGGGCGCTGACAGCTTCAGCCTCCACGGTTGCACACTCAACCTCACTAAGCCAGTCAGGAACCTCTGTGTCTTGTTTGACCCTGAACTGTCCTTTCTCCCCCACATCCCCGCAGTGACCGGCACAGCCTACCAACCCCTCCGCAACATTGCCAGACTCCGCCACTGCCTCACCCCTCAGGCTGCCGAAACCCTCACCCATGCACTCGTCACCTCAAGGCTTGACTATGAGAACTCCCTCCTCATCGGCCTTCCCAACTCTTCCCTTCACAAGCTGCAGATCATCCAAAACTCTGCAGTTCATGTACTCTCACACACCAGGTTCCGCGACCCCAACACTCCCACCCTCGCCCGACTCCACTGGCTCCCCATCCCACAGAGGATCTAATTCAGGATCCTCATCCGCACTTTCAAGACCATCCATGGCCTCGCCCCCTCCTACCTCTCTGACCTGCTGACTCTCTACAAGCCTGCCCGCTCCCTCCGTTCAGCGGGCTCCGGCCTGTTCCATGTGTCCCGTCCGACCCGCCCTACCATCGGTGGTCAGGCTTTCAGCTTCTCTGTCACCACATTCTGTAGCTCCATCCCACATTCCCTTTGCGTCACTTCCTCCCTTGTCTCCTTCAAGGCCGGTCTCAAGACCCTCCTCTTCGATCGTGCCTTCGGTCCCATCTCTCTGCCTTCCCGCACTCCTCCCCCACCCCAGCGCCTTGGGACGTTCTCCTGATGTGAAAAGTGTTCTATAAATGTCATTTTGTTGTTGTGGTAGACATGTGATACTTTGTCAACTATCATTTGTCTAGATCCATTATGTCATTTGGCTTCCCTCAGATAATTTGGGCTGTCACCTTAAAAACGTCAACAATCTCCTCTTTCTGAATCCCTATGGGTTGTCACTTATTTGGTTATTTTTGTACAAGCAAGCTTTTTTTTCTGATGATTTTTCCAGTTACTGAGATCAGGCTAATGAGTATGGTTTTGTCATATTTCTTGAACATAGCAGCAACACTTTCTTGTTTCCAGTATATTGGAACTTCCCAAGTGGCGATTGACTCCCTCATAATGTCTGTCAGTGCTACACAAATCTTCTGTCTTGTCTCCCTAAGAACTCTGGGGTACAGTTCATCTGTCCCAGGGATCTTTAATGTCCACCTAAAACTGGCAGATACGATCTCAGTATAATGGCAAACCTGAAAGAGAGAACCTCTGACTGTGCAGCACTCCACAATACTGCAACGTCTAATGCTTTGTGCTTTGATGCATATTGATTTCTCTCATCTGCGACTGATCACTTTGAACCTAAAGTGCACTGCATCCTAATTTAAATGTTGTGTATCTGCTATTACATCTGCCTTTAAAATAAGTTTTTCTCGGTAATTAGCCAAAGTAGACTGTATTTCAAACAGAAAAAGCAACAGATAAAACCAGCTCTTTCATTTGTACTTTTGTTGCATTAATGTAAGCATAATAAGACCTTATATATGTCATGGTGACAAGCTTTGCCTCTGCCTGCGGTATTTGAACGAACAACCACTTTTTAAATGTAATATTGCTCAAATAACGCAACTGTAGATATATTAAAAAATTGTTATCTGCATGGGCTGATTGATTGCAGTTGTTGTGTAGGTCTGAGAATAAAATGCAATGCGCATCCCTGATATTTAATACTTGTTTCTATTTTGGACTGAAATTAAGCAGTTAATGTACTCAACTTTTACTTTCAATGGAACACTGCTGGCTTTTTTTCAGATGTTTTCTGACAGGTTTAGTTCCCCAGAAAAGCCTGATTGACTGTCAGGAATGTTTGCACTGCAGCAGATGTGAAGAGCACTGAAATACAAATTATTAAAATATATTTTTTAATCAGTGCTTTAATTTTTAACGTTTTGTTACAAACAAAAGCAAGATCAGTCACATACGCTTTGCATTTCTCCTGCTTACAATGCTGGTAAAATGATAGCCCTATCGTTTTACTGAGACATCAAGGATTCTTTATGTGTCAGCTAGGCTCAGTGTTAGCACTCTTGCCTCTGAGTCAGAAGATTGTGTGTTCAAGTCCCATGTCGGGACTTGCGATCATATAGTCTAAGATGACACGCCAATGCAGTACTCGGGGGAGAGCTGATTGTCAGAGGTGCCGTCCTTCGAATGAGATGTTAAACCAAGGTCCGTTAAAAATCCCATGGCACTGTTCGAAAAGTGAAGGGAGTTTTTCTCTCCTGGTGTCCTTGCCGACAATCCGCCAAATAAAATTGGTTGCTCATTCCATAGTTCTTTGTGGAACATTGCTGTGTGCAATTGGCTGCCGCACTGTGCCCACAAAATACAGTCAATCCATTTTACAGTATATCTTCTGAAGCACTTTGAGACATCTCAACGATTTGATAAGGTGTCGTATCAAATGCAAGGATTATTATTAAGTGAAAATTCTAGTGGCCAAATATATGGAGTATTTGTTACTGAGCAAGTCTTGTCTTGTAATAAAGGACAGTCATTTGTCACTATAAAGTCCTTCAATATTCTAAACAGTGTGACCATTTTACAGTGGAAAAATGAATTCAGCAACAGTCTTTTTAATAAGTCTGAATATATTTCAGAATGGGAAGATGATAAATCTTTTCCCAATACTCAGAAAAAGAAGCAACTGGGAATTATAGACCAAGCTGCTTGACACTTGTGGGCCAAAATGCAGATCATTTAAATGATGCTACTGATGCCAATATAAACAGTGTGAAACCATCAGGAATATTCATCATGCATTTATAAATAAACATCAACAAATCTACTGGGACTTTGTAAGGAGATAACTTGGTACATGAGATCAATTCAATGGTTAGTATCCACTTGAATTTGCAGAAAACATTTGATAATGTCTCATTCAATGTTACTCCTATTCGACCGTGCCTTCGATGACCCTCCTTCCCCCACTGTACTCTACCCTCCCCAATCCCGATCCCCAGCTTGGATCCGAAACACTCATTGTCCAGCAACTTGGAATGTCCTCCCGTGGTGAAAGGCGCTATACAAATGTAATTTTGTTGTTGTTGTTGTGATAAAGTTTCTCATGTGAGCCTTCCTTAGAGGAATACACAGCTTAGAATAATTTTATGTCTAACCAACAAAGCGCTTGTTTGTTTCTGAAATACATTGAGAATCTCTGTTGAATCAACTGTGAAACAGTGACAAAGTAAACTAACCATGTAATTGACCAGTTTTTTCTGCATACTCCGTGCAAAATTCTTTGTCTATTTCCACTCTGCAAAACATGTACCAGAAGGAAGAAGGAATCAGCATTTTTTTAATTGAATAGCTAATAGAGTACCTGTTTTCTTTCTAAAAAGAAATATAGGCATCAGTTCAAACAGATAAAATATCTTTTGCGGACTATCCATCTTTCCTGTCCATTGAAACATGTTGTTGATGACATTTCCCAAATGTAATATTCTATTTAGCTTCACATTGTCTAATAGTATCTACTGACGTGAGTTTCTGATGTATTTTCACTTTAGTGTCTTGGGTGCACAGGCACGTTAAAAATATCCTTTCTGGATTAATGGGATCAACACTTTTTAAAAAATCATATCAAATTTAGGCTATTTTTTGAATGAATTTTAAAACAATGTAGGGATGCAGAAATCATACCTATGACACAATTGCAATTGTACATAAATACTACTAAATATGTCTCAATGCTCCTAGCATGGTGATTAATCTGATAAATCTACCTTTTACAACACACACCTCCTTTCACTAAAGTCCAAGGCCCATATTGCTAAACACATGTGGCTCAAATCTGGCCTCGTAATCCATTGCCAGTCTTCCACTGCGCCCTTACCTCAGCTAAATTGTCTTTCTACACCGGATAACCCTAAGGTCCTCTTCTCCACCATCAACCACCTCCTCTGTTCTCCCTCCCATGCACTTCAATCTTCATATTCAACTTCAGATGCGAGGAGGCAATGGACTTCCTCAGGTCCATAAAGCAGCAGATTTACTCAGCTGTTTCCACCTCTGTCATTCCCCCCACCTCCTTCCTCCCTTTCCTCCTTCCTGGCCTCCACTCACCTCTTTTTCCACACCTTCAACCCTGTCTCCACCTCATCACTCTGCTCTCGCATGAACTGCATCATTTGTTCTTCTTGACCACAGTTATATTTGGCTGTGTCAGGGATCAAGTCCTGGTTGAGTATAAACTTTCTACTACTAAACATTAACAAGAATGAGGCTGCTTGGCTACCATAAGTGCCTTTTCACCTTAGATGATGACTGCATCAACTATCATGGATAATCAGTCCACCCCGCGGAGTCTGTTTGGAACCTTGATATCTTGTTCGGCTTTCCATCACCTCTGCTACATTGCCTGCCTCCAGCACTCCCTCTCCCCTGGGGTGCCGAGACTCTAATTCACCCTTTCATCATGTCCAAGCATAACAATTCAAATGCTCAGCTCGGTAGATTTCCCAGCTGTTCCCTAAACACAAGCTGCAGACCATTTAGAAATTTGCAGCCCATGTCTTCACCCATATCAGGCTTTGCAAGTGCAACACCCCCATTCCCATTCTGCTCAATGATTTCCCATTTCCCAGTGGATCGATTCAAGATCCTTGTCCTCATTTTAAAAACTCTCCAAAGCTTTGCGCTACACTACGACTGTGACCTCCTGCAACTCTACTGCCCTGGGCACTCCCTCTGCTCAACAAATACCCGCCTGCTTCATGTCCCCGGCCAGCAAAACTAAGCTTGAAGACTAAGACTTATCTTTTCAACCGATCCATCTCCTTCCCCCCAGCTTGGGCTCCCAGTCAGCTGTGTATTTTGAGACATCCTCCTGATGTGAAAAAAATATACAAACACAAATTGTTTCTGATAATTCCATCAAGGACTTTTTATAACATTGAATATTAAAGAGACATAAGATATTCGTAAGCAGGAAAGGGAACGGGTAAATTGTATTATGAGCTTTCTGTCTGAAATACAAAGGCTATGTTTGCTGTCCTCCATTTGACCTAACAACCTATTCATTTCGGTTGAAACTTCAGCACCATATCAGATTGGCACTTTCAAATCTGTTGCAGTCTTCCTGCCTATGAGTTATCAATTAAACATTCATCATAGTGATTGCATAGTTTACTTACAATGGAACCACAAGATAACATAATTGCATTTAGCCACATGCTTTTCTTTTGAATATGCATTAAGTCATTCAATGCGGAGTCTCATACCAACATTGACTATAACAATAGCATTTATTGAATTCACAACTGTATTTATGGAAGCTTCTGTTCCTGCATCTACCAGGACTTGATATTACAAGGGCAAGATGGTCAAATGGCATAATTAGTAACAATTTAGTTAAGAAGGCTTATCCTGTTGAACTAACATGTGTAGTTTCCACACACAATATGGTAAGTATTTATATTTATGCCAGGAAAACTACATGGAAGCTGGCTCGCTTATACTTTTCACAGCATATCCCATGGGAAGGATTAAGCTTTTCTGTGAAAGTGCATGTATACATGCTATGAATGTGTAGAAATATTCAGGTTGCTGAAGCAACAAGGCAGGCACAACAGGTGGTACAGGTTATAACGTGGATGCAATGTGACTGAATGACACTATTCTGTCTCCTCAGAATAGTATTGTTCAGAATGCATGACTCATTGGATCTATGCTCGGAGGCAATACAGCAGTTCTGAATGCTACATTCTTCTTGCCTTGCAAGATTGGATAGTCCACCCTGTGGACATCTTCTCAGATGTTCTCAAAGCCACTTCCCAATCAGCACACTTCAGTAATGTGGCAATTCCACCCACTGTTCATTCCTAGACAGATCATAAAATACTAGCAGACTTGTCCTCCAGGCAGTTGGAGTATGAATGACAATTGAGAGAAGGTTTGAAATGTAGTCTCCTAGCTAAAAACATAAACCCTATTGCTATGTTGCAGCTATAAGGGTGCCCACAGCTCATCCCTCTGAACTGTTTACTTATCAATGTAGCCTGTAATTGAATAAAATGTGAAGACAAGTGTCACATTTGATTATTAATTCCTTTAATGACACAAGTTTCTCTTCAAAGTCAACCTAACTCAGTTGCTAGCACTGAGAACTCTCATCTCTCAGTCAGAGTTTGAGTTCAAATCTGACAACAGGACTTTGAACTCACAGTAAACGTTGACACTCTACACAGTGCTAGGAGAGCACTGAATTGTCAGACGTGTAGCCCTTCGTATAAGAAGATAAACCTAGGTCAGCCTGTTCGGGTGGATATTTTGCCCACAAAATACACAGTAATTGCATTGTTTCTGGTTATGACTCAAGGCAATTTAGATCACTATTTCTTAAACCAATTTGTTCAAAACTCTCACAGGCCAATGATATGTATATTTTATCTCATTTTATTTTGGTCCGTCAAGTAACGCAGATCAATAGAGGTATAAAAAAGGCAAACTAGGCATTCGCGTTCATTTCTCGGGTGATAGAAATGAAAAGCAGGGAAGTTATGGTAAACTTTACAGTAACTTGGTTAGACCACACTTAGAATACTGTGTGCAGTTCTTGTCATCACATTATAGAAGGGATGTAGAGGCACTGGAGAGTGTGTAAAGGAGATTGACAAGGATGATCCCAAAACTGAGAGTTTACACCTATCAGGAAAGGCTGAACATGCTTGGACACTTTCCTCTTGAACAGAGGAGGGTAAAGGGTGACCTGATAGAGGTCTATAGGTTTATGGAAGGTTTTGATAGGATAGACATAGGGAGGGTGTTTCCACTTTTGGAGGAGACCAAAACCAGGGCCATCAACATAAAATAGTCACAAATAGATCAAACAGAAGTTAGAAGATATTTCTTCACACAGAGACTAGTGGGAATGTGAAACACGCTACCATAAGGAGTTGTTGAGAGAAATAGTATAGATGTATTTAGGAGAAAGCTAGATAGGTACTTGAGGGAGAAAGGAATAGAAGCTTATGTTCGAAGGCTTAGTTGAGGAAGGGCAGGAGGAGGCTCATGTGGAGCATAAACACCGGCATAGACCATTT
The DNA here is from genome assembly GCF_018977255.1 of Callorhinchus milii. NCBI lineage: Eukaryota > Metazoa > Chordata > Chondrichthyes > Chimaeriformes > Callorhinchidae > Callorhinchus > Callorhinchus milii. The sequence continues at coordinate 42,656,783 of NW_024704742.1, forward strand.
GGGCTGAATGGCTTGTTTCTATGCTGTATATTCTAATGTATTCTAATGTATAAAGTGTACAGAAACCCAGCGCCATGCTTAAGAGTATCCAAACCAAACCACTAAAGAGTTCCACATTCATATGAACATTTCCATGGTATTCTGACTGCACTCTCTCCCCAGAGGGGTGCACTCTGCTAACCTATCTTCGAAAATGTTTGACACAAGTTAGCAAGAGCCAAGGCTTGGGGACATAAGAGAGTGCAATGTGACACTGCTGGAGTTTAATTACCTAAAACTCGCCAGCTTGCTACTGTGAACACTGTCCAGCAATCTTTCCAATTTTTGTCCAGCTTGGACTACTCTAACCATAATTAGGATTTTGGCTTGCAAGATTATATCATGTCATCACCGTGAACTGGATCAAACTTTTGTCCAAGAGGAAACAGAATAGCGTACCAATTCATATTCCACCACCCTATCTATTCAACAGCCATTATTAAACAAGACCAGACAACAAAGCACATAGTAGATACAGTAGATGACAACAAGTAGATGACAACTTCTATATTCTTCTTAATTACTGGGAAGTGTACCATGGGCTGTGATCTCTTTGCATAATCATGCCAGAGCATGAAGCACAGCAACTCATTTCAATGTATTAATCAAAGGATAAATGATGCTTTATGTGTTTTTACATTGCACTTAATGTGGAAGTTCAATGTAATGGCCACTTAAAATGGAGTGCAACTGTTCAAGGTGGCTTCAGTTCCACCAATTAGTCAAATAACGAGAATGTATTATAAGTGCTTTGGATCTGCCACTTAAAATGAAGCATAACTGTTCTATATATACCTCCATCTAATAATCAATCAACATATAGTGCTCTAAACGCTAATTTGGAAGCACTTACATACTAGGACCAAAACCCTTAGTGCGGAAACAAACACAAATTGTTTTCCCACCAAGGACCATTATCAGTGAGAAGCATTACAAATCTTCCTGACACTCGTCCATTGACATTACTGTGTATATATGTTGCAGAAAAGTCCTAATTTTCAGTAATATTTTGAAACCATGAAATCATTGATATTAGGAGTCAGGGGTTTCGTGAAAAAATGATCCCAGCAGTGGACAGGGGTAGAGAGGATCCCAGGAACATCCTTGGTGTTATCATTAATGATGATTTAGACACTGACCAGTGCAAAATAGCAGTGAAGACCTGAGGGGTCACTATTCTAGATACCAATTTGACCTCTGCCCACATGATTGTTAACAGAGACCTGCTTCAACCAGGAGAAGTCAATGTCACTTCATGAAGCTGTCATTGTACAGTCTGTTTGTGGTGGACAAAGCTTTATGAAGTCTAACTACGGTCAGAAGAAATATCAGACCAACCATTGTAAATGCTTTAAAGCAAAGCTAAAATTTAGCTCCCGGTGTCATAGAAGCCTCACTTGTGTTAACAAATGAACATTTGACTTATCAGTGAATGAAATGTCACATGAAGTTTATGGTGAATAAAATATTAATTTTCATTATGTGTTATTTATTTGTTGATCATGGTAACAGCAACAGTGTCAAGGCAAGGTTATCAATATGATGACATGATTACTTTTTCCCAAAATCACTGACTCCTGATTTCAGTGATTTCATGGTTTTACAATTTAACTGAATGTTTCACAATTTTACTGTAACATACATATCTAAAGAAAGGCTTTACTTTTTTTCAAATAGTGTAACAGCTGAGCTGAAATTCCAGTCATTGTTATGCAGGGTGATACAGACAACATATCGGGTACCAGAAATATGCTACACGTAAAGACAAATGGAATTTCATCCCCAATGTATAATTCTGAATTTTGGTCAAGTTTTCCAATACATATGCGCTATATGAATGCAAGCTGTTGTTATTAACATATCAACATAAAAGACTGCTGGTTCAAAGGTAACTTAATCATAGAAGCATAGAAGTTTACGGCACAGAAGGAGGCCATTCGGCCCATTGAGTCTGTGCCGGCTCTTTAAGAAAATAAATCCAAGAACATATAAATGGAAACTCACACAAAAACATGAGGGCAGATATCATGAAAATCTTCTTTACTTACAGAATAGTTTTGGAACCAAAAAATGCAATCGAGGCAAAAACACAGAGGTCAGTCAAAAGATAGCTGGACTCCATAACAGGGAGTGAATGCCCCGGAGAGATGAACATCAGTGAAATACTTCTTATTGCCCCAATTTACCATAAATGAAATTGAAACCATGAATAACCTGACACATCTAAAGGGAGTCAACTGTGCAATGTTTCTGTGTCCTCTGGGGCAGCAGGCAATGCTTCAGCTTATTGACCGTACATAATCCAGGAGATAGATCCACTGAACAGTGACTGATACCTCAATGAAGTTACCTCTCAACATGCATTGACATTACATGCAACAAACAACAGAATTGCCAGTTAAGATGAAGGCCCTGTTCATATTTGCGGTGCAGTAACTTTCTTTCTGAAGGCCATTCCTGAAGAGAAGATTAGACATTACAAATGGCATCAGAGTCAGTTATATTGACACAGGTAGATAATTAAGTTCTTTACTGTAGAATTGAATCCTTAATTCTAAGCCTTATAGAAATATCCACAGGTCAGCACTTTCTAAATCTCATAAGAGTTGTTGAAATAACATACTCATAGCCTGGGTACCAGTATAAAGATTATTCCAGGACCATTATTTTACTTATTTCCCTGTGAACCAGGCTGGATCGTCAGAGCTACTCACTCATCAAAGCTGATAGCTCACTAAACTACATGCAACTCAACTGCAATGATTACGTATTTTGGTCACCCAGTGTCTAACACACATGGATACCCATTTTCGTACTTAAGAAATATCCAAACCAGATATGGGACCAGATTTGGTGTTTGTTTGAGGGACTGTTGGAGTCTAACCAGCTAAAACCACGTAGCTTGGCACTGAGACCTCTGTATAACAAGTATCCCACTGGTTGTCCAGTTAGGAGCTCCCTACTTTTATTATGGCTTTAATAATAATCCTTGCATTTGATATAGTGTCTTATCATGTCTTTGAGACATCTCAAAGCTTTTATGGGTAACAGGACCTGAGTGGGAATAATCCCTGCCCCCAGTGACTAGTCTTCCCCACAGTTCCTCCAAACTTTGTATTATCTGCAAACCTTACTCTGTATTAAGTCCACCAATCCAGGTCATTAATATATACAATTACCCCTGAAACAAGGTTTCAGCTCATTTTTACCAAAAGGAGATTGAAACTACAGTATAGTAACATTTATATTCTTATCACACTGATATGGGCAGCTTATTCCAATTTGTTTTATAAATGGGAGTTATCTTATCGCTCAGTTGCTGGAAGAGCTAAGCATAATCTGCTCTGAGTATTCCCTGCACTTTGCAGTATTGTTGTTGGATTAGCTATCACAACATATCTATCTGCTACGGGGCAAATTTCAGTTTGGTTTATTCTTCAAAAATATGGCCTGATGCTTCACTGGGGACTAATATGAGACTTTTGCAAAAGGAGAGTACTGGAAACTTGAATTGGAGGTTATCTCAGTCAGTCTGACAGGACAGATTGGGGATGGGGCTTTCTCCTAGTTGCCAAAGTATAAAAAGTTCCAAGATCAAAGCTGAGCCTTCAATTTTGCTCTCTGGCATTTTCCTCACTAAGACAGTTTTCAGAAAGCCAAAACTTCCATCTGACCATTCAGGTCGACTACTAGCTATTAGCATAGCTTGGCTGATGTAAAGTATTCACAGAGTAAATAAATGTGAATTCTGCCTTACACATGCCACCACCCAATCCTTTCCCCACCCCAAGCTCCCTTCCTCTCCTCCTCCTAATTATCACCACAGACAAAAATGGAAAATTCTTGGCAAACAGTAAATGATCTCAAGTGTCTAATGCTGTGTTTCTACTGCAGGATTGGCAATGAACATAAGGTATAAATAGAGATGATCCAGTGCAAATTCCACTGCAGCCTGCTCCAGACAATAGTTGCTGCAGTAAACCATACTTCTTTACCAGAATTGTATTTACAGAAAGTTTCTAGGACCCTATGAGCTAATCTTTACTAATTGCACAATGAGTCTACTCTCCATATTGTTTGTGGCTTCTACCTTGCTGGCTGATACTTCAGTTTCCATTGCCAAGATACATTCACTGACCAGCAGAGAATACATGCTCGCGAGACAAATTTATCATTAGGATACTCTAATAGAAATTAACAAAATTCCAGCATGCATATAAATTTTATTTTTGTCTCCTCGAGCTCATCTGAAAATAGTCTGTTGCATTTTCATTAAGTTGCAGGCAAGGCCCATTATTCTGTCAGTAAGTAGTTACTGTAAGAAGCTGTAACACAATCCTCTGGGAACACAAATGGAGATATCTGAAACTCACCTCAGGTTACTGACAGACAATGAATACAGATTGATGTTCTCTATAGATTTCTTTACATTTTTCTTTGTTCAATCTTCTTGGAAAGTAGAGGGAGGGACACAGCAAGCTCCCAAGGTAAAAAATAAATGCTTGTCAATATGAATAGTACAACATTTGCAAAATATCTGATGGAAACTCAACCAGTTTGTTAGGAATTTTATTGTTTATTGTCTCTAATTGACTATACGATATTTCTGGGCAATGAACACACTGTTTATGAACTATAGTTTATTGAATGGCATCACGTGGCACAGCTGAAATCATCCAGCGTTAGAGCTGAAGGTGGACTATCCACTGTGTTTAAGCCCAAATAAATAATACTTTGGGGATCACTTACTATCAGAACTCCAAATATTTCAGAACTGCTGAGCGTGAAAAAAAATCTTAAAATTTAGATAAAATAGCTTTCAATCCCATTTGTCTTGCAGTCTATCTATTCAAAGTGAGCTACAGTATCAAGTTTATTCAGCCTTCGGCAAGTCAAAATCTCAAGTGATGGTGAAACGTAAGTCTGCAATATCACAGCCTCAGCAGGGATCAGATATGTTCTCACTATTATACCTGCAGGGAAATGGATACATTCCCACAATTAGAGTATTTTGAATTGGATGTGTCCCTCTCCTGCTGACTAGTATCTCTCGCCATCATCTCATAGACTCATCACATCCAGGCTCGACTATACCAATGCCCTGCTTGTCGACCTTCCCAACTCTTCTCTCCATAAGCCGCAAATCATCCGGAACTCTGCAGCTTGTACCATCTCCCGCATCAGGCTCTGTGACCCTATCACACCCACCCTCGCCCGGCTCCACTGGCTCCCCATCAAGGCCCTCCGAAGCCTTGCTCCTTCCTACCTCTGTGACCTGCTAAACCCATATCAACCTAACTGCTTCCTCTGCTCAACAGCCTCCAGCCTACTCCACATACCCCTCCCAGACCGCTCCAGAACTGGCTTGGTTATGTTCTGTTGAATTCTGACGAAGGGTCGTGGACCCGAAACGTTGACTCACTTTCCTTTCTCCAAAGATGCTGCCTGACCTGCTGAGATTTCCCAGCGACTTCTGTTTTTGTTTCAGATTTCCAGCATCTGCAGTACTTTGCGTTTTGTCTGGAATAGCACTTGCTTAATGCTATTGTACAGAAATTAAGGCCAACCAAGGAGATTGTGAATATCACCAAGGGTGCTATCAGAGCATCAAACATCAGACCTTTGTAGTGTTATGAATAGTCAGCTGTTATAAAATTAATAAGAGAGGAAATTAATTTGGGATTTATACCTTGGGAAAACAAAATGTTCTTTCCATATTGTTATCTCTAAATATTTAATGTTAATGGAACTGTAGTTTTTTTTAAGAGGTCCTCAGTTGAAAATAGAAAAACATAAGAAGTCATAACTTTCTGAGGAAATTGATTTTGTTTGTGGCTTCCACCGGATAAAATATTAAAATTCTTAAGCGATATATTTTGTGATGTTGCAATGTATTAATAAACACCTTTGTGCTAAACAATCCTTGTAATCAATTTGGTGAACTTACAATAGTTAACATACTTATTGGGCCCCAGAGTGTGCTGGTGTGTCCTCCTGATGTCAAAGGCATTATACAAATATAATTTGTTGCTGTTGTTGAGATGGAATCACACCCCTCTCTCCCATTCTTTCTCAATCACTGGGCCAGCCAAGTGAGCCACATTTGTACTACCAGTTAGTTGATACTGACAGAATCCAACCCAAAAAACCACAGCCAGAAGTCCAACCGAAAGCACAGGTGGCTTCTCAGACTCAACCATTGATGAATCAGTTTGGTGGCTACTTGCCATGATGTGGTAACCAGTCGAGCAGATATTTTCTGTCAATGAATTCAAGCCACTGTTTTATCACACAGTTTTCAGATTCTGGCAAGAATTGTAAATAGATTGTAGCACAGACCCACCCCCACCCCAGGCAGACATGGATGCACACGGAGCTTCTCAGGATTAATCTTGGGTTGTGATGTGTGTGAAAACCCAGAAGAGCAACAGCAACACAACAACCTTGGAAGTGTGCAGGCACTTGGGCTCGTGGGCAGTGCCTGCCACCCCTCTTACAGCCCCACATACTGGCGATGCAGCATGCTCTAACCATTAATCAGCCATGTGTCTTTGGCTTAATGCTTCCCAGGTCTGGAGCAGGCCAGGGTCTCCACCCTTCTCAGCCCAGCCCTAGCATGCAAGAGGGGGGCGGGTGGAGGGTGTCATCACCTCCTTAAGAAAATACAGGCTCAAACCCTTGACTCTTTCATCTGCAGACGCATTTTGAGTGTCTCATCATATACTCAAAAGATTAAGATAGGAAGCATACGTATGTGAGAAAGAGTGACAGCTGATCAGAATCCAAAAGTAAAAAAGGCTTGGTGGAGATTCGAAATGTATTTATATATAAGATAAATCAACTTCTACCATGAAAGTCTATAACATGGGCTCATTCACCCATACATCTTCCAGTATCCAGACATACTGGAGCCAAAATACTGTAGCTTTTTAATTGGCCTCTTAGCCCATTTTAGCACTGCAGGATTTCCACTTGGTGCACAATACTTAATGGTTTCTTTCTCACCGTTTCCTGTCATTCCTCCATCACTCAATGAGCTAATCAATACCTTATTTTACGGATCAAGTTTAAAACCCCTTCCTACCCATTTGGAACACTTTTCATAATAATTTGCAATACTGAATTGTTTTCATATTCTCCATGGTGATGTCAGCCTGGCTTGTCTCTGAGTCAGAAGATGGTGGGTTACAGTCCCACGTTTGCTTATAAATACAACACAAATTTACATTTATATAACATCTTTCATGTTGGGAGGACTTCCAAAGTTGCTTAACAACACTACCTTGGCACGTGAGCTGGGGATGGGAGCTGTGGAGGGTGGGGAGGGCAAAGATGACCAAAAGTGACCAAAAGTGAGGTCAATGATGTAGGTCATGAGACAGACCTTACAGATAGTCATTGCACTTTCCAGTAAAATCATTGCGCTTTTCAGTAAAATCCTGTGAAATGTCTTGAGCCATTTTGATGATGTGAAATATCCAATGCAAGAATGATTATTATAAAAAACATTTCCAAACTAGCTGGACGATTACACAAGAATCTTTAAATATTACAGTATAAATGAAGCATTAGAAAATGAATGATACAAATCTATTAGTTGCAAAAAAACACAAGATTGTTTGTCTAATACTTTTTAATTTGGCTCAGTTTGTAGCACTCTTATCACTGGGTCAGAAGGTTGTGAGTTCAAGTCCCAAAATGAGACTTGAGCTCACAATAGTGTAGGCTGACACTTACTACAGTACTGGCCGTAGAAGCAATGGATTGTCTGCTCTTTGGGGAGAGCTTAAATCAAGTTCTTGTTTGCTTGTTTTTTAGGTGAGTAGATTTTTAGATAAAAAAACAAAGAGTTTCTTCTGGTGCCTTGATCAACAATCCACCAGATAAATTGATCATTTAGCTCATGCTGGTTTAATGGACTTGCAAAATGAAAATTAGTTGTCAACACTTGACAGTAATTACTGTAAAGCGCTTTGAGCCGTTTCCATATCATTAAAGTAATGCTCTCCTTGAATAAAGAGAATATTAAATAATAATAATCCTTGCATTTGATATGGCAATTTTCACGTCTTCTAGACATCTCAAAGTGCTTCACAGAATATACTGTAAAGTGAATTAACTGTATATTTGTGGGCGAAACGCAGCAGCCAATTGCACACAGCAGTGTTCCACAAACATTCATGGACTGAAGTGACCAATTTTTAATTTTTTTTTCTTGAGGTATCATTATCAGGTGTGTGGAGATAAGCAAACTTGCCCAAGGTTTCACCCAGCCGGGAGTCGATCCCAGCTTGCGAAGCGAGTGCTCTAACCACTGAACTACGGGACTCCTGTATTATGAGTAACTAAATTTATTTAGTTATGAGTTCTCAATTATGAGTAACTAAATTATTCCACCATTGAAAGGTATGTGGGTGCTCCTCACATACTGAATCAATTATGGATTCATTGTTACATTGACTATTCTGTTTATTCTTTTTTTACCACAAGTGTGTATTTCGAGGTGAAATTAATCACCTTGTAAAGTTTTGTGTTTAATTATTGTGAGAAGTCAGTGAATCACTGATGGTACAGCATGATTTATATTCAGGCAGTGTTACGGGGCCATTGTGTGCGAGCAGTGGAACAGCAGTTAGTGGGTAGCCACTGCCTGAGATGAATGTTACATTTATTGGGAAACAATAACAAGATCTAAGGGCCGTCATGCTGTTGGGTGAGTTGAAGAGTGTTCAGTTGTGGAACACTGGTGTGTTTGGTCGGGAAGATGCCAAGATTGTGTGAAGCTGTAGCAGACAGTCCATTAATGAGAGCTAGCACCATGAACAAGTAATTCGATGAGATGTCAGGTAACTGTTCAATGTCATCTGCAGTGATTCTTCATTGGAGGGAACTGCTAACCAGAGGGAATCTTTAATGTTACATGATAATGTCACATATAATGATTGTTGCTTAGCAACAGCTTCAAGTGGTTTTACTCAAAAGGGGACCATAACTGGGGACCTTTTTATGCAAACGGATAACCACTGAATGAGAAAAAGATATACTTGACAGTTGTAGATCCTCACTTGTGGTGTATGAATATGAATTATAAATTTGAGTCTAGTTCAAGAAAGCTTTAGGTTTGAGATGAGTGATCGTGATATTGAGAGGGAAACTGGCTGAAGGGATAAGACTGTTTGTGGAGGAACGTACCCAATGTAACTCCACTTTGATCGGGTGAAGTAACTCTGACCTCTGGGGAGATCAAAGTAACTCCACTTTGACTTCCCAATAGGCCTGACATTGTTCTCATGGTTTTGCTTTAAGACTAGAGGATTTCTTCCAGGAACCAGAGCTACATAATGCTGACCTGTAGGAATCTTGTCTAATTAGGATTAGATGTTGTTCTCCTTGTTTCTTAACTAGAAATTGTGCTAAAGCCAGACAGATGTGGGATGAGGTAGAGATAGGGTCATTCTTAGATCATCAGTAACGACTGAGCTCAGTGATGTGAGTGCATAGTATGTTTGCTCACGAGCAGAGAATCACAATGTATTCACATACTACGATTGGTAAATTTATTGAGGATTGGATTATCACCTCTACTTACTGGCAGCAATAAAGGAAGTTACAACCACTAACAGCTCACAGATATCTGTGTCACTAGGCAAATCTAATAGACAACAGAGTGGCACACAAATTGGATCTGGTGGCTTTTTTTTATATCATTCTGGCTGGTCAATTCCTGATATTACTCTTTGTTGAGTTTTTGTGTTTGGACATACCATCTTTTTTTGTTGGCCGTTATTGCGCATTAGAATCCGCAATTTGTATATTTTATCAGCTATTCAGCCTTTCGAGGACAGTTGCTGGTTGATTTTGTCAATGCTAATCATGCTGATGCTATGTTATGACTAAGGATTGCTACTCTGGTCCTCAAAACATTCTGGCAAGTGTCAAATCTTGTAGTTACACTTCCATCATCTTTAACCTTATTCCAGATAAAAGCTATTTTACAACAGTTATTAGAGTTCAAGCTTTCCTCCCATATCAAAACAGTAGTAATCCTTTTCTTCACACAATGTATCAATTAACACATTAGGGAAACATTGCAACATGTCTGAGATTGCATTTATTCAAAACATTTGTATTGTATCTCTCCTGAAGTCCTTGGCTATCAGCCTCTCTAAATGGTTGTATTATTCGGAGACAATGTCACACGTTCTGAACTCCAAGACTCATTTTTCTCTCACCACATAATGCTACAGCACAAGACTTTGAACAAATTATCTTGAGAAATGAATAGTGTCATGCAGCACTATGGTTCCTGATAGATTTTATTGTTGACACAATATGTCTTTCAGAACAGAATTATCATGCAGGTATCAAGAACCGAACACCCACGCGAAAGCAAACATTTAAATTACAATATATTAAAGAATTAAGTGCTGGAAATTGACAGCCTAAGGTGAGCACTGTTATATGGTAGTCCATGACAACCGTGAAATCCATCAAACAATAAATACATCATCTCTCAAAAACTAATCCTGTTTCTCCAGCCCACTGGAGTAGCCTGATGCACTCTCTAGTCCAATTCCATTGGGGTAATTCTCTTGTCAGTGGTAGATTTTTCAAATGCTTTGAAACATCCTCCCAACGTGAAAGGCGCTATATAAATTATAAATTGTATTGTATTTTTGGACATTGACAAATGAGAACAGTTATATGTCCCTCCAGTCCATAAATATGAGTTTATAATGGGATTTCTTCAAAGTCCGTAAACGTAACAATGATCACCGAATTACCTCTAATGTGTTAACGTACTAAAAAATAATAAATACACTACAGTGATCTCAGCCGTTTATAGGAGAAACATTTTCCCTTTCATTTCATTGTGAGTTAAGACGGAATTCATGATAAAAGTGATTTGAAGATATAATATCATGGATATTCGGGGCTCCCCAGTTCGCTCAATGGATAAATGTACCAACTGGTGCAATATTAAACCAAGGCAGTGTAAAAGTGTAGTCATTTGTTCAGAAAACTGCACAAAACTAAGAAACCAGCTTTAATTTACATCTGTGCTACATTTGTTCTACATTCTTAAAAGGTTCCTAATTCACAGACTAATTTGAATGGAAATTCTGCAAGGAACCAGTCTCCAAAATTGAACTACTTTCTAAGAGATTTAGAAATATATTCCAGAACAGCTCCCATGTACATATAGTTGCTGTTACTCGGACACCTCACCAATTGTGTGTCAAACTGACTCAGTTTGTAGCACTATCACCAGTCAGAACATTGCAGGTTTCAGACACCTGGGACTGGGACTTGGAAATCATATTGTCTAAGCTGACACTCCACTGCAGTGCTGGGAGTGTGCTTCATTGTTGGAGGTGCCGTCCTTCGGATGAGACACTAAACTGAGGACTCTTCTGTCTGTTCAGGTGGACGTTAACAATCCCATGGCACTATTTGAAAAGAAAAGAGAGTTTCTCCCAGTGTCCTTGATAACAATTCGCCAAATAACACTGGTCATTCACTTCATGTAGGACGTTGCTGTGCACAAATTGGCTGCCTCGTTTGTCCTCAAAACAGTCATTGCAATGTGCACTATATCCAGTTAAGCACTTTGGGACATCCCCCCAACATAAAAGATACTATACCAAATATGAGGATTATTAATTCTATTATTATTATTGTTATTAGCGACTGCACAATAATCACGCCACTATTTGGTTGTTGTCTGACCCTGTCACTGTGAACCACTCCGAGGTGTTGTCCTTTGGGAAGGGCACTATATAAGCGCACATTGCTGTGGTTGAACTCTGTGCAGTAACAGGAAGCTGTGTACCTTGTTGATTCTATTGGTCTTTTCCTCTTCCTAAACATTTGAAACCTTTGAAGTTAGCAGCACTGGGTACTGAGAGTGTTTGTCTAGACACTACCATAAGATTGGTAAAGAATTGGGTGCATTTACCTGCATTTGAATGACATTGCTGATTGATTGAATTCAAGTCTACTTATATTGTCCCAGAGCTGGATGCTCAGAGAACATTAATCAGGAGATATATGCTCATCTGGGTATCTCCTTCCTATCCTTCCAGAAATAATATTAATATCAATCCTTACATTTTACATTGTGCCTTTCACATCATGAGGATATTTCAAGAGCTTCACAAGATATACCGGATTGCCTATATTTTGTAGGTAGGTGAACACGGAAGCTAATTTGTGCACAGCAATGATTCACAAACCACCATAAAGTGAAATGACCAACTTGTGAGATAAGTACAACTCAATGAAGGTGAATTTCCCCAATTCTGAAAATGTCCATGACTTTTGGCTAATATTTTCCTTCTGAGGATTTAGAGTGTACCTTTTAGTGGGTTTCTTTTCCTCAGATAAATACTCAGACTCAGCAATATCAATTTATGAACCCTCAATGTAGCAGTCAAGGTTTAAAGGGCTGATACTGTTGCAGATTGAAGACAGCCTGTCACATTAGTACATAGGAAACAAAATAATTAGTTGATCTGTGAGCACTTAGTGTTCCAAAAAATCAATCCCAACCATTGTGAGTGCAAATTGATCAGTGCATCATCACTATCTTGCCTATTTCCTCCTTTCTCCCCAGTGTCTGTTCAGTGCAAAGGTGCATCATTGGTGAATTACTGGTCAATAATCTCAATTAATCAATCCCTATCAATATTTACGACTTGTGATAAGACGTTCTACAAATATATCTATTATTGGATTAAAGATCATCCCTGCATCTTTGATTTTATATGTATTATTGGCTGTACATAGGAAAAGCTTGTGTTGCAGGAATACACAGTTACAACAATTTTCGCTTTGCAAGCGAGAGACCTGAGTTCAATTCCAGGCAGGATGAAACCTTGGGCAAGTTTCCTTATTCCACACGCCTAATAATAATGCCTCCAAAACAAAAAACAATAATAAATTGGTCATTTTCAATCTACGACTTTTGTGGGTCACTGCTGTGCGCAATTGGCTGCCGCGTTCGCCCACAAATATGCAGTCAATTCACTTTACAGTATATTCTGTGAAGCGCTTTGAGACGTCGAGAAGACGTGAAAAGCACTATATCAAATGCAAGGGTTATTAATTATTATTATTCAAAATATACCATCTCCAACAATGAAACATACTCCAGTATTGGATTGCAGTATCAGCCTCGACTATGAGCTCAAGTCCTGAAGTAGGGATTGAATTCACAATATTCTGACCCAGAGGTGAGAATGCTACCACCTGAGGTACATTTTCACTTTGTAATCCATAGTAGAATCAGCATAAATGTGACTAATGTCAGATGAGAGGAAAGATAAAATCGAGTCATGGTGTTACAGGTCACATGTCGAGTCATGCTACAATATAACAATGCACTTAAAAACTTTTTCCAAGGGCTTTTATATGCAGAATGAATGATCAGTCATGCTTATTCAAACTAAATCTCAACCTTACAGAACCCGCATACTATCCTTGCAAGAAGCTAGGGATACATCAGTTGCCTTCAATAAAAAAGAAGTTAGTGGTTTAATTTTGCTCAATTCCACAATCAACTTGCTGCGGTTTGTGAGGCATTTGATTTAGTGTGGATAAGGTTGTATTTGCCAGAAAATGAATAAAACAACAACAGTAACCACAAAATAAAACTGCTCAATGTGGATGTGTCATTGCTGAAGCATATCTGATACAGAGTTATATGGAACCAGTATCCAGTTCATATCTGAAGCAAACTTTTATTTATAGCATGAAACTGATCTCAACATTGTACCCAACAGGGAATAGGGAGCTTGGTTAAAACTTTTAACTTTTATCTACAATTATTTTGTTGTTCTTCCGAGAACAACATTGCTGAAGAAAACTCAGAGTGTTTGTCACAATAATAATAGAACTGTTCCCATAGACAATCTCTACCTTACTGAGTTTCTTTCACTCATTTGTTCCTCAACACTCACTTTCATGTTAAGGGTGGGCGGTGTTGCGAACTTCAGGGAAAGTCAAGCAAGTGAGAGTTCAGGTGCAGAGTTTGAAGGACATTTGGAGGTCAAACAAGCTGCTAAGGTTCCATTCCTGCTCTGCAAGTAAGAACCCGTGCAGGTCAATATGGTTAGCGCCTGAAGCGAGAAGGATAGAGCCCTTAGGAATCCCGCTTGTGACTGTGGGGGGCAAGAGGAGAAGCCATTGAGAGAGACTAAATGAAGAAGCTGGAACAGGTAAGCTTGACATTTGGAAAGGATGAGGCCATGGAGGTGGGGCAAGGAGTGACGGTGAAAAAGGATGGATCTGAAACCAGTTTCCTGTCATAACCGCCCACTGGTGCTGCTGAACACCCTCTGGTACTCTACCCAAGTAGCAATTCTTTCTAATCTTGGACATTAAGTGCCTGTATGGTATTTAAATGCAGACAGTAGCACAGCTAAAATCATCCAGTATACACATTAAAGGCCTTCAACTTAAAACACTAAATAGGAATAGAAATCAAGCTATTCTTTTCCTCACAACCTGCAACACCATCAATAAGACTGAAATCAATGAACTCAACAGAGGATTTGTATCTAAATCTGGTTTGTAAACCTCAGTGCCATGGGTTGTATTCCATTTACCTGGAATGTGCACTAATATTGTACCTATAAGAGTGTTATTGACCTAGCATAGTTTAAGTTATTTCAGCAATGGACACAACATATTGTTCAACCATTTGACCGGGATCAATATCTATTGTAAGGCAAACAAAAATATTTATTTGAGCTCAGATCAATGTTTTCAACCAGATGTACTTAGTTTGAATTTCTTTTCGGTGGGCTGAATTGTATTATTATCATTTGCCATTATGTCAAGATATATAGCTTTGGGAACCAAGAGAAATCATGAATACTGATCTTGCCTCCATAATATTATATAGATGGGCTGCAACCCACAAATAGAGAAGATGTGGAAGGAGTGGACTAAGTAGCCTTTTCTTGTTAAATATTTTCTCATATTCTTACTTAAGTGCTTCAAGACACTACATTTATGAAGGGGGAAATCTATATAAATGCAAGTTGCTGTTGTTGTTCATATCCTTTCTTGGTAGCAAATTAAGACAAGGGAACAGCAGAATGGACTCTCCTTGGATCTTCCAACTGATAGCTGGAAGCTCCTCTCTTGAATCATGCAGAGCTACACTAATGCACTTGAGGGCATCCGCCAACATGTCACACTGAGTATGCCACTGTTCAACATGGAGAATGCAGAACACAAGAACCTCTTAAAATAGACACCATGAGGAGATCTTTAAAGATATACAGGATGCTCCATAAAATAAAGTAAACACAGAACATTCATTTAAGAAATGTCAAGTCAGCAGGACAAGACAGCAAAAGTTTAGGGTCTGCAATTTCAGGGCAGACACTAGGAAGTTTTTATTTTATACAGGTGATAATCAATAGCTGCAACAGGTTAGCAGGAAGAGTGGTTGAGACAAGATTTGTTCAAGAAATAACCTATAATGTAATGTAATAGTGGCCATTACAGAATAATCAGAGAAATAACAATCAATCAGAGAAATAATAAAATAGCTTCTGTGCCATAAATCAAGAAATATTCAATCAAGAAACATTTGTTTTATTGGCCAGACAAAGAGCTTTGGCCACCACTGCTGTAATGGGAAGGTGGTATTCTGGACAGACAAGTTTGAATGGGCAAAAAGATCTTGTTCCATCAGGTTCCAGTAGATAACTATTCCAAAACTGCACCATCATATCCTGACCTACAGCAAACTCTGCATGCCCATTACCCTAATTCTTGCCATGCATCCACTGACTCCCTGTCTCCAAATTGATTGATGTCAAGCTCCTCACGCTCATATATAAATCATTTCAAGCCTTAACATCTCCCTATCTCTCTGATCTCCTCAATCCCCACTCTGCCAACCACCTTCCCACTCAGCTAACACAGGCCTGCTGCACGTACCATACCCCATACATATCACCATTGATGACCGAGCCTTTGGTCATTACACCTCGTATATCTAGAGCTCCCTTGCTTCTATCCCCCTGCCTTGATGCCTCTCTATCTAGTTCAAATCCCACCTTAAAACCAACCTCTTCAACCACGCTTATGGTCACCTCCTAGCTTCTTCTCTTCTTCCTAGCTTAGAGTCCAATTTCACCACTGTGAAGCACTCCCAAGAAGTTAACCTTTTTATGAGCCATTGGCACCAGTACTGGGGGAAATGAGGTCTATTTCAAAAATATGGACTCCACTTAAATCGGGCTGAGACAAATGTCCAGCAAACCGAATGTAAAGGGAGGTAAATAAGGCTTTAAAGTAGTAAAAGGGGGGATACAATTAGAAATAATCGCAAGCCAGCAGTATTAAAAAAACTTAAGCTGGCAGAACAGAATAGCGAGAGAGATAAACAGAATAGGTCAAAGAGGAGTAAGAAGCTCAGTGAAGAAGATAGGGCATCAGAGAGTAGGGGAAATGGTAAGAAATTAAAATCACTGTATCTGAATGCACAAAGCATTTGGACTAAGATAGATGAATTAAAGGCACAGAGAGATACAAATAGGTATGATCTAGTAGCCATTACTGCGACATGGTTACAGGGAGATCTAGGGTGGGAGTTAAATATTCCGGGGTTTTCAGCTTATAGGAAGGATAGACAACGTAGAAAATGAGGTGGGGGTGTAGTCTTGTTAATAAAGGATGGAATAAAAACAGTAGAGAGGAAAGATTTCAAATCAGATAACCAGGATGTAGAGACGGTATGGGTAGAATTACAAAATAACAAGGGGTAGAAAACATTAGTGGGAGTAGTTTATAGACCCCCAAACAGTGATCACAGCATAGCACAGGGTATTAATCAAGAAATTAGAGGAGCATGTAGAAAGGTAATACAGTAATAGTGGGTGATTTCAATCTTCACATAGATTGGGAAAACCAAATCGTCAAAAGTAGGGTAGAGGATGAGTTTATAGAGTGCATGAGAGATAGCTTTCTGGAGCAGTATGCTGAGGAACCAAGTAGGGGACAGGCCATCCTAGACCTTGTTTTGTGTAACGAAACAGGGTTATTCGGTAATATAGATATTAAAGCTCCTCTAGGGCAGAGTGATCATAACATGACAGAATTTAGCATTAAGTTAGAGAGCAATGTAGTCAAATCCGAAGCAAGGGTCTTAAATTTAAATAAAGCTAACTTTGCAGGTATGGGGAAAGAATTAGCTAAAATAGACTGGGAAATTAGATTAATGGATATGACAATAAACCAACAGAGGCAAACGTTTAAAGATGTAGTGCAAAATTCTCAGCTGTCACATATTCCTTTGAGGAATAAGAAGACCACAGGGAAAGCAGTTCATCCGAGTTAGAGTGACTCTATTGAAAGGGAAGGATCAGTGTGAGCAAAAAGTCTGCTCACGGGCTGCCCCTAACCAGAATTTTAAAGCGGAAAACAATCTTATTTTATGCAATATATTAGAAACTGAAAGATTAAATAACAGAATATCTGTTAATCACTTGCTAGTTTTGCTATGAATAAGATAAACTGGGATATGTTTTGGTGAATTATTTCACAGGCATGCCTTTGACACAATCAAACACACCAGTTCAAAGCTCTATTGCAGCTTGTCAAATAAAACACAATGATTTTCTCGGGCTTCATTTTTTTCTTACAGAACATTTAAGTTAAGTGACTGCCAGCTTGCATTATGCATGGCACCCTGACTCTGTCATTATAAGACATGTAGAAAGCTCATTTAAAGTGCTAACTGAACCTGAATGAAAGAAAAAGTGAAAATTAATTGACTGTTCTGGTTGCAGTAATTATTTCCAAAGTCTTCCATTAGCAGTTTACTCTAGAGAACAGAAATCCTTCAGACGGTTAATGACAAATCTAATTGTAATTAATCATAGTTTCTGACTTTATTTTAACAAACATTACATGTACTGTTATATTTTTAATAAGTAATTCTGATAAACTGATGAAATAATTAGTCTCTATAGTAATAATAACCCTAGCACTTGATATACAATACAATTTATATTTATTTGGGGTGGAGTCCTGTAGCTTAGTGGTTAGAACGCTCGGATCGTAAGTGAGAGGACCCTGGTTCGATTCCCGGCAGGGTGAAACGTTGGGCAAGTTTCCTTACTCCACACACCTCTGTTTACCCAGCAGTAAGTAGGAACCCGGTCATTAGTTGATAGGTGGATCATTTTTCCGGGGGTAATGATAATAACAGCAATAAAAAAAAGTGGTCACTCAATCCACGACTGTTTATGGGATACTGCTGTGCACAATTGGCTGCCACGTTTCGCCTACGAAATACAGACAATTCACTTTAAAGTATATTCTGTGAAGCGTTTTGAGACATCTCGAAGATGTGACAAGACACCATATCAAATGCAAGGATTATTATTATTATTATTGTTTCAAAGTTCTTAACCCTGTTGGCTGGGCACCTGAGCTAGGGGTGGGAACTGAAGAGAGTACACCTTTCATACCAAGAGGACATCTGAAAGCTCTTCAGAAGTATATATTCTAACTAGCAGCTATAGATATGTAGTCATCTCATTATATTTAATAAAATGGAAAATTTGTATGATAACTTAGGAAGCCTGCAAAGCAAAAGCCATGGGTAATCTACCAATGTAATAAAAAAAATGATTTATGTTTATAACCTGTAGTTCAGATCTGCAATGATTCAGTTTTAAGATACTTGAAACTTCTCTGTTTCATAGCTGGATCACATTCATTTTACTGAGCTAACTTTACTGTCTGCCACATAATCTACAATGAGATTTTATTGTATTCTAAAATTAATTCTTGCTTTTGACTTTTGGGTCACATTTGTTCTGGTCAACATGATAATAAATATTAACAATAACAACAACGGCAGTCAATTTGCACACCGTAACGTTCCACAAACACAAACAGGAGGTGATAGAGGTGATCATAGGAACAATAATAATCTTTGCATTTGATATAGAGCTTTATCACACCGTTGAAGTGTTTCACAGAAATATACTGTACGGTGGATTGACAGTGTAATTTGTGGTCGAAATTGGCAGCCAGTTGCATACAGTAATGTCCCACAAATATTGATGAAGTGCATGACCAATTCTATTTAGGGGAATTATTGGTCAGAACACCGGGAGAAACTCCCTTTTCTTTTTGAATAGTTCTTTGGGATCTTTATCGTCTTTACCTGGATCTTTACCTGGAAAGACAGACAGAACCTTGGTTTAACGTCTCATCTGAAGAATGGCAACTCTGACAATTCAACAAACCCCTAGCATTTCATTGGAGTGTCAGCTTAGAATGTGTGAGTTCAAGTCCCAACGTGGGATTTGAACCCACAATCTTCTGACTCAAAGGAGAGAGTGCTACCATTGAGCCAAATTGACACACAGCATAGCCAAAGAGGTAGATTTTAAGGCAGAACATATAGACAGAGACAGGGTGAGCTGGAAGGGTAGAAGTAAGGGTTTCCAGAGATTCAGGGTACAGAATCGGAAAGCTGAGGCACCAATGGCCTTTTTATAAAAAAATTGGGTCAAACTCCCTTCTCTTTTTGAGTAATGTTTTGGCCTTTAACATCCACCTGAACATGCAAATGGAACTTTGGTTTAAAGTCTCATTCGAAGGGTGGCATTTCCGACAATGCAGCACACCCCCAGCATTGCACTGCAGTGTCAGTCTAGACTGGGTACGCAAAGTCTCGACAAGGAGACAACCTTCTAACACAGTGGTGGGAGTGCTACCAACTGAGCCACGTAAGGTGAACATCTCAAAATGCTGTACAACAATGATGGGGCTTACCAAACATGGAGAAGAGGAGGGGGAATTTGAGGGTTGATCAACGCAATGTGAGGATCTTTCTTCCCACGGGTCAATGTCCGGACACGTTGAAGTGAAATAACAGGTTATATGCTGTCCTTAGAAACTTTGCTGACCAAAGGTTTCTAAAAGAATTTTGAAGGCAGGGAGAGACAGTGCAAGGTTAAGGGTTTGGGGAAAGTAAGGAATAAGCAGTAAATCAACAGGGCCACAGGATCTTTAATGTTAACCTAAACAGAGCGCAGTTGGGGACCTCGATTAACGACTCATCCAAAGAACTGCATCTCCAACAATTCAACGGTTTTGTCAGCACTGCGTTGGGATGTCATCTTAGACTAGGTCTAAAAAAAAATTTTCCTCACTCAATCCAATACAGTTTGTGGGAAACTGCTGCGTGCAATTGGCTACTGTGTTTTGTCCACAAAATAAACAGTTAATCCACTTTACAGTGAAGCACTTTGAGATATCTCACCGACGTGATAAGGCACTATACCAAGGATTATTATTATAAACCAGAACATTCAACCCTTCAAAATATTAAGTCCCTAAATCTACAAATCTAATATTAGCATTTAATAATTTAATACAGCAGTTTATTACAACAAAATATTTCCAAGTGCTTCACTTATGAGTCAGTTTTGAAGTGTCAGTGACTGTCGGTTAATCTGTGGTAGGAGTTTCCCAAAAACACAGTTAGATGAAGGACCAAATGCCGTCTTAATCAGAATAAAGAAGCTGATACAATGAAAATATTCCCTGCTCTTGTTCACAATAGTATAGGCCTGTGGGATCTTCAGCATCCAGCGGAGTTACCAAAATAAGCAAACGGGACCTCAGCTTAACATCTCATGAATTTTTTTTGTAAAATGTAACACCGTCCTCTGTACTGCACTGGAGTGTCAACCTAGATTGATTGCAAATTTAGCTCCCAGTATGAGACTTGAATCCAGAAGTCTCAGAAATGAAAGTCCTGCTAACCGAGCCAAAGTGGCCACTTGATGAGTCCTGGAATAGTTAAATCTACAATGGAATCCTCAGAGCTACACTGAGGCAATAGGCAACATCCTCCATCAATAGCTTCTTGAAGCCTCCAGTCTATCGTACTATTCCTTGTTTCACTTGCAAAACACTGATGCCCTTGCCCTACATCTCTACTGTAGAAGACAACCAGTCTTTTTTTTGGAAACACCTTCGAGCACTGTTCTGTCTAAGTGCAACCCATGTAAGCAAACAACACTGCTATCTCTCACTGTACTATGGCAATGCACAACAGATAATAATTAGAATTTTCAGCAATGCTGAAAATTCATGGTTCACAGTCATGCAGGCTTAAAGCTATGTCCATTGCACCAACATCACTGCTATAACTGGTGGTTTGTTTTACAGTCACAGGTTTACTCCTGGAGAAAAAGGGAGAATTGTCATAAACCAAGCTGCTGTCTAACCAGTTGGCTGTGTTAGTCTCTTTAATGCATAAAACAGAGGCGACCTATTAAAGAATTGAGGAGAAAATAAATAAAAGCTTCTTAATAATATTTTTGATTCTCTCTGCTTATTTATGACCAATGTCTAGAGTAATTAAAGGCTTAAACAGGTTGTCAGGAAGAGTAGCTGAAGCCAGGGCACCGGACTCATTTAAAAAGCAGTTTAATGGGACGGCAGGGTGGTGTTCTGGAAGCACAATATTGGATGGGTCAAAGGGCCTTCTTCATCCAAATCAACCTTGTGGCCTTGTGAACTTAACAAAAGATAAGGCAATGCCTTGGGACGTTGTCGTGACGTGAAAGGTGCTATACAATTGTAATTTATTGCTGTTAATCCTTATCTTACAAGTAATTTTTCCTTCACATTTTGCCCCTCTAAGGAAAACATAAAGATAAATGGAAACCAGTGAAAAAAGCTTTTAGTACAGTATAGGCATTGGACAGGGTTGCAAGAAGGAATCAAATAAACATTTTTAAACAAGCAAGCCTGAGGGAGTCTGTCATACAGTGTGAGGTCTCAAAATGTGAGCTAAAAGCCATCTGGTCTAGTAGTTTTTTAATGTCATGAGAAATCAATGTATTCAAGATACTTTTTGACTGAAGTTGTCTGAAATGTCATCTATGAGTCAGCTAACAAGCCTCACAGTCACCAAACACATGTTAGATTTTCTCACAAGTATTTAAGCAGTCTTCCCTCAAGGGCTCCCTGTAGTATTTTTCCCCAACATTAAGCAGCAATAAAAATATAACTGTTACTGGTTCTGCAGTCATTTCAACCACTTCACTGAAAGCAGCTAAACCTAGGTCAGTAAACCTATGTGATTTCACCTCAAGGTGTCTGGACATTAAACTTTGGGAGGAATGATCCCTCGCATGCTGCAGCTGACAATTTGTTTTATATCATGTATCCACATACAGAAACTTTACGTGGGTATAAAAAAGTCTGAATATCCATATAATGATATGCTATTCCTGAAGAATTGGCTCAGGGACAATAATATACATTTTGAAGGATTTCATTAACCATTCCTTGTGAAAACTGCATCCTGTCCTTTTCCGGTTCTCTTTCACATTTATCTCAACACTCCTGACCTCTCCCTTTAATATTTTGGTAATGATCTTAAATTTATGCTGGGCTGAAGTGGCAGAGGAAGTACATTTTTATTAATTTGACATGCCACTTGTTGAACTGATTCATTTTATAAGCTATCTTACCGTACATCCCGTATCACTGAGCAGAAGCATTAATGTAGGAAGGAATGAGATTTACTTGCATTTTTGTTCTCATTTTGCCATGATCCACAGACATTAGTTACATCAGTTGAAAGACAGTTTCATCCTCGGTTCTATCAGTGCATAGCATCAAATTAAACTCAAACCCGAGTCATGTAGATTGTCATGCCATCCTTCTTGAGAGGGGAGAGGGAAGGTAAATTGGGGCTGAGATGGCTCTGAGGTGACATGCCTGACAATGAAATATCGGAATTGAGTCCATCCTCTGTAGCGGTTTTGGTAACCTAGTTCCTGAACGCAGCAGGTCAACATGATTCTTATGCACCTGATGGCATACCAGCCAGGCACATTGGCACAATTTGAACAGGCAGAACAGCCATTGGCATGGCCTATCTAACAACGTATGGATAAGAATTCCAGAACAAACAATATAGCTTAATAAATTATGATTACAATTTTATTAACTTTACTGCACCATTAATATTGTAGTGCTTATTTTAAACTGCTCTCTTTCTAACTATAATTCACTTATTGTTGAAACTTGGAGGGCATCCAGATGATTCATCAGATTCACACCTGGGATCAAAGAGTTTAGCTATGTTTAGAGGCTGAGTAAAATGTGTATTCTATTCCCTAGATTTGAGGAGATTAAGAAGTAATCTAATTGACATGTTTACAATAATTCTGGGAATTGACAGATTACGGTTCATTGGAGATGAAAGCAGACCTTAGGCTGTTAAAATTGAAATCAGAAAACAGTCCAATGGTTGTGAGACTATGAAATATGTTGCTTCAGAGGACCTAAACATAGAATTGTTTGGGATGTTTGAAAGGAAGATAGACTCTGTAGATGTATGAGTGTTAAGGGTTATGGAGAAAGGGCAGGGAGATACTGTATGATTAAAAAAACTTAAGAATTTAAGCTCCAATATGGGTTTGAACTCACAGCCTTCTGATCTAGATGTGAATGCTATCATCTGAACCAACCTAACACTCAAAAGATTTACTGCGATCTGAAAAAAAAATGGCAGAACAATTTGAATGGACCCAAATGCCTGCTCCTATTCCTTTGGTCCCTGCCATTTGTACAAGCAATAACAGATTTCACATTTAGAGTAACTGATGTGGCATCCGGTATTTCATAAGTCTTTTCAAAATATTAACTTGCACAATAATTTAAGCAATGGTGTGAAAGCACCTTATCTTATTCTCAGGCAGTTTGGAATGAGGCATTGGATGCCACCACATGTATATCAGCTATACATTACTTCTTATCAAGACATTTTCACATTGGACTCCCACTCAAGGCATTTTGAAATCACTGACAGGTGTCCAAATTGACAAGAACCTGTCTCAAAGCTTGGTTATTTGCTTTGACTACTCAACAACAACAAAACACATTTGTACAGCACCTTTAACATTGGAAGGACATCCCAAAGAGCTGAACAGTCAGGGATTTGGACCCAGGCAGGTGGTCGGGATCAGGGGGTGGAGGGCAGGAAGAGTAGGAAGGGCCCAAAGGTGGGATTGAAGAGGAGGGTTTTGAGGTGTGCCTTGAAGGAGACAAGCAAGGGAGTAAGGCAAAGGGACTGTGGGTTGGAGCTCCAAAGGCAGAGAGGCTGAAGGCCTGTCCTCCGATGTTGGGGTGGTCCAAGCTAGGGACCAAGAGCAGGCCAGAGCTTGCTGAGTGGAGGGACTTGAAAGGTTGATATGGGGTTAGCAAGCCACAGAGGTATGAAGGAACAAGGTCATGGAGGGACATGAAGGTCAGGACAAGGATTTTGAACCATGGGAGATGGAGAGCCAGTGGAGCCGGGTGAGGATGGGGTGATAGGGTCATGCAGCCTGGTGTGGGAGAGGATACGTGCTGCAGAGTTCTGGATGATCTGCAGCTTGTGGAGGGAAGAGTTGGAAAGGCCGACAAGAAGGGAGTGGGTGTAGTCGAGTCTAGATGTGATAAATGCGTGGATGAGGGTAGAGGTGGTGGTGGAGCCAGGCGATGTTGCGGAGGTGCAGAAAAGCAGAGAGGGTCATGGCATGGATGTTAGGCAGAAAGGACAGTTGAGGGTCAAACAAGATGCCAAGGTTTCGGACTGGTTCAGTGAGGGTGCAGTGTGCATCCATGGATGGTGATGCTGCCAGTACCTGAGGTGTGAACGTGCGTCAATCTGAAGGGCCTCAATCTTGTTGACGTTCAACTGGAGAAAATGAGATTTCATCCAGGAATTGATGGCGGTCAGACATTCTGCCAGGACAGCAGTGGTCCTGGAGTCGAGGGTGGAGGGGAAGAGGTAGAATTGAGTGTCATCTGCATACATGTGGAGTTGACCCCATGACTGCAGATGATGTCACCAAGAGGAAGCATGTACATGTTGAAGAGGAGGGAACCAACGACAGAGCCCTGAGGTACTCCGCGTGAGGTGGTGCCGGGGTTGGAGGAGAAGCCATTTTTGGAGACAAAGTGGAGACGGTGTGAAAGGTAGGATCTGAACCAGTCAAGTTGAGAACCAACAACAACAACAACTTGGATTTATATAGCACCCTCCATGCCGGACGGCGTCTCAGAGCGCTTTGAAGATTGAGGTGAGAGCAGAGGTGGTGGAGGATGATAGAGTAGTCAACAGTGTCAAAAGCAGCAGAGATGAGGAGACAAAATGCTCTTGTACAGCCTCACTCTGCAATTTAAATGGTTGTTTGAACTACAGACAACTTAATTTCATAATTCTATCTTTCTATCTACCTCCAATTGGTATAGTCAATACAAACACACATTGGCTCTATATTAATTATTGCATCTTGTGTACAGTACTTTCAACAGAAACAAAGTACCCAATCGAGTTGTTCTCACCAAAAAAAGTGAGCTTGTGGGACACTGTTGTATGCAAAATTGGCTATCGCAAAATTGCTCACAAAATACAGTTACTCCACTTTACAGTATTTCCTGTGAATGCTTTGAGACACCTTCTCGATGTGAAAGGCACTATATCAAATGGAAGAATTGTTAAATTGTTATTATTTTAGTACAGTATTTCGGTCTACACTTCAAAGAACATCAAACAGGCATAGTATATGACTATATTCTGAATAGCATTTAATTCAGTTTGTGCAGGGTATGTTAGTGATCAGATGACAGATAATTAAACACTGTCATTTGATACAGTGCCTCATCACATCATCCAAAACATTAAAAAATTTCACAAGATTTTATTGTGAAGTGTAGTGACTACATTTGTAAGCACACATTGCATTTGATCCACTATTAGTAGCAGTTTGGCTCAGTTGTTAGCAATCTCGCTACTCACTCAAAAGTGCTGGGCTCAAGCTCCATGGTAGCATTTTCGCTCATTATCTACACGGAAAGTCCAGGGCAGTACTCGGAGAGCACTGCATTGTCAGAGGTATTGGTCTTTTGGATGAGACATTAACCAAGGTCCTGCCTGTCTGTTCTCAGATGCATGTTACTTGAAAAGAGAAAGGAGTTCCACCTGGTATTCTGCCTACGAATCCTACAGATTAATTTGTTATTATTATTATTCACCTTATGGCCATTTCTCTACAAACACACAGTTACTACACTTTACAATAAATCCTGTGAAGAGATCTGTGAAGTGCTCCTGATGTGAGAGGCTCTGTATCAAGTGCAAAGATTGTTATTCAATATTTATTATTATTTCTATAAGAAATGCAATTCTCTCAAGGTGCCTCAAGACCAGCCCGAGGGCAAAAACATTCCAAAAGCTCTGATAGAATATTTGCAATAATATTAATAGGGAAAGCCAACCCTCTCCATTGCTTTGTGGATAACAGACAAGAAACCCTGCTAGAAATCTCCTGGGCCACAAACATTTTACTGAGGAATGAAATGTCTCAACTGCCTCTTTCAAATCCTCAATCTATATCTTTCAGATTCTCACAGGATTCAGAACATGGGACTAACATTTCTCAATAAGACATGTGCATTCAGCACATTTCTAAAGTCAAGAAAGTGCTGGTGTTTGCATTATTGAATGATTTATTCAGCACACAATTATTTTTAGAAATTTGATGAATTCTTGTGAAGAAATCTGTTAAAAAAAATCATAAATTACACCCAATTTGCTCCTTCCCATCCCAATAATCTTCGATCCCTTGCTGAAGACTATTCAGTGTGTACTCTTCCATTGGATTTCATTCTTTTAGATCCAAATACTCATTTGAAAAACTCAAAAAACAGTTTTATGAAGAAGTGTTAAATCATGAAGTCAACAAAATCTCACATTTATATCTGTGCTAAAAGAAATTCCAGGATGGTTTGCAGTAACTGGTCAAATTCTCAATATTTTGTTTGGTCAGCGGGGTGTCTGACACATGCAGAAACCCATTACCATGCTTATGAGTATCCAAACCAAACTGAATTCCCGAGATATTTATTGGAATGGAATCTACATTCACTTCCTTCTATCTAAATCTGTAAAGTATTAGGTGCAAGTTGGCAAGAGCCAAGACTGATTAGACTCCAGAGTGTACATTGGGACACTGCTGGAGTCTAACCAGCTAAAACCACATAGCTTACCATTGAAAGTATTGTTTGGCAAGCTTTCCTGCTAGTAATCCAAATAGGACCACTCTACCCATTAGATCTTTGGCTTGTAGGGTGATGGGAGTTGAGTGGGAAGAGTCCCTGCCCCTAGTTACTGTTCTGCCCGTCCAAGACCTGCTGATGAGCCAGGATTGCTGAGCTGCCATCAACAGTGCCCTGAAGTACTGAGGACCCGCCTGGCTCAGGAACTGAATTTCTGAAACTGCCACCTAGGGTGGGTTGGATTCTGACATTCCATTGCCAAACATGTCACCTTGGAGCCAGTTGAGCTTCAAGGAGACCCCACTTACCTCCCCTCCCCAAAAGGGTAGTCACCAGTTGGTCATTTGACTAGCACAGGTCTTAGCCCTCACGAGGTGGATGGCAGGTATCAAGAATTCCCTGCCAACTCCCTGGTGGGCAATAGTCTCATTGAGAGGAGTTCTTTGCACAACAACAACTTAGCCCTTTTTCTCCTAATCATCCTAATCACTGAAAAGCAGTCAGGTTGGTCTAAAAAGCTGTTGTGAATCTTGTACAGATCTTGGCTGGAAATAAAAAGTAAGTGTATTCACTTGGCACATTTATATATTGCCTAATGTGCATATTGGTGCTTGAAGGTGTTTCACTTCAGTGACCCCAGAGAATGTCATTGAATTTGGACCATCCTGAAACTGAATTGAATGAGACCTCTCCAGAGATTAAAATATAATATAATGTAAAATATTATTATGTCATTTAAGAACTGCATATGATATGTAGAGTGTATTTAAAAATAGTGTACAGTCTGTGAGTATCATTTTGCTACAGCGCTGAATATTTTCAGAAACAGAATATACAACTGGGTTGAGATCAAGATTTCAACTGCAAAATCTTTCTGCCCAAATCAGAAGCTCAGGGGCCAGTGGTGCATTATATTTTCCAATGTTGCATTGTCTGGCTTGTGGTTGGACATCTACATTTCTTTTGCAGTGTGTGAAGCCTTTTGCCACAGCTTTAAACTTAGACACATATGAAATCAACTTACATTCAGTTAGTACAGCATATGAGGCAACAGAAAAAATATATGGATCAGCAGTGACAAGACTGAATTAATACTCCAGTATCCCGACCAACAACCCCCCAATAAAACTAGTCATTCATTTTATGGCTGTTTGTGGGATAATCCTATGTGGAAATTGGCTTCTACAGCTGCTTACAAACTACAGTCACTATTCTTTACTGTAACTCCTGTGAGGGATTTTGAGACGTCCTCCTGATGTTTAAAGGGCTATATCATATGCAAGAATTATTCATATATTCACAGATTCAGACAATATGCGCCCAGTACTGTACATTTAAGATATTTGTTTGCATTGTATATTGGAAGATACTCAGTTTCCATGTGCATTATATAATAGTGTCCTAATTATATATTTACTCCACACCAGTTAGAGTGCTACAATTAGCCCAAGTGCTCTGAGCTGGTGACGGGGAAAAAATGACAGAGAATCTGTTAATGATCATTATCCAGTGACCCTATCATGGAGAATGCATGTATGTAAAGGTTGTGTGAGAGCAGCTCTACGCCATGTGTAGCTGAATAGCTTTCCATTGATCATTGGCTAGGCTGAGTGATTGTATAATTATTATATCCCAGTTAGAGTTAGCACTTTCACAAGGGAAAAATGTTGGCCACGAGAAATGAATACCATTCCTAATGCCTTTGAACTTCATTAATATGGTACACGCCCCTTCCTATTTAGTTCTGCTAAGTGAGAGGAGCAAAATAGGCCAATATGTAGTATTTGCAACACACATACATCTATGTATTGAAGCAGAAAGATCTTACCTGCAAAACCATTTTATCTTAATTTTTCAAGTTTTAGTCTTATTAATGTTATTAATGTCACACCATTATTCGAATATTGAACTTTATTTCCTCTGAGTGCCACTTCAATAGATTTTCTTGTTCTGCTTTCTTTAGATGTAAGGATTGATTTGACTTGTTAAAACTAGAATCTGGTTAATGAGATTCCTTTTTTCCTCCTTTCTTTCACTTTGTTTACATTCCCTTCACCTCACCCTTTATAGTCTGTCAGGTTTCCTAATATAACCTAAATCATGCTTCCACTGAAATTCATTCACTTCAGCTTTCGTACATTTTTAATAACAAATAGTAATAATAATCCTTGCATTTGATATAACACCTTAAGAAGTCGTTGAGACATTTCAAAGTGCTTCACAGAATTTATTGTAAAGTGAAATAAAAACAGAAATCACTGGGAATATAAACTGGTCTGATGAAAGATCATCAACCTGAAACGTTAACTCACTTCCCTCTCTCCATAAATGCTGCCTGACCTGCTGAGTGTTCCCAGCAACTTCTGTTTTTATTTTAGATTTCCAGCATCTGCAGTATTTTGCCTTTTGTATACTGTAAAGTGAATTGACTGAGTATTTGGTTGGCGAAATGCGGCAGCCAGTTGCGCACCACAAACAGTCGTGAATTGAGTGACCAACTTTTTTTGTGTTAAATGAATATTCCAGTTGAAGGCTTTATCCAGAGCTTTCTCATCAAAATCATTATAAAATATCATCTACTACTGATTATTTTTATTTTGAGTAATTCATTTATGGCTTCGTAAAAAAATAATTTGCCTATTTGTCTCTTGTGACACTTTTTCCATCACTACCAATAAAGAGCTGTGCAAAGGTTTTGTTCATATATTCAGATATTACCAAGAAGAACCCAATTGAGGGCAGAGCCACAGAAAATACCTTTGAAAGACCAACATATTAGAATTCTGAAAACTAGGTTAAAATCAGTTGACACAGAATTCTCTTATTACCCTTGAAACAAATGCAATATCTGTATGAACGTTAATTGGTTGAATCAAATATCCGTGAGCTACAATCAAGAAATCAAGCATTTTGAGATTTTTAATAAATTAGGTGATTAGATAAATAACTGTAAATTAGCATTTACTGATTACACATGCAGTTTAACATGAAGAAATGCCAAAATAAATATGTATTGAATGGAAATGAGCTTTAGTTATCAGAGCAGGAGAGAGAACTGTGCTTTTGGTGGGACGATCACTGGATCCAGTGGTAGAAAGCAAATAAAAAAATGTTTTAGTCAAGAGAGATTTTAAAATTGCATGTGGCCTTGGAAAGGCTGGCTATACGCTGAAGTACTGTGAGCAGTTTTGATCTCCCTATTTCATGAAGAATCTTTAGGTTCTGGAGGGGATTGTAGCAAAGGGCTATCAGATTAATCCCAGAATTTCAAGGGCAGACTATGAGGAAAGATTGGCCATCCCTGAAGTTTCTCCTTTTAACAGAGAAGACTCGGGGGTGGGGGGGGGGGGGGGGGTTACTCGATAGAGGTGCTTAACATTGTGAAGTGTTTGAACAATGTGGATCTAGATATATATGCTTCATTGACCTCATGGTTGATTGGTCAAATGATCAATATTTAAATTCTCTGATAACCTGGTTTCTTTCATCATTGCATATTGAGGTAATGGGTTATTGCTCTTTGAATAATCATTGACTGTGGAGCTATAATAAAGGAAACAATTGATTAACATCCAAATTGCACGCATTATTTCATCATTAAGAAAAGTAGTTTCCTTAAATGTTTGTGGGACCTCACTGCAGTAAATTGCTGTGCATTTGTCTATAAAAGCAATCACTACATTTGAATAATTATCTGTGAAACACCTTGCAAAGTGCGGACATAAGGTACGATATTAATCTAAGTCCTTTCTATTAGGTATTAAATTTAATAAACAGTCATACAGAGGCAACAAAAGAGAATACAAGAAGCAGGTGGTTTTATTAAAATGTTGCTTGGCATGTGGAAGAGACTATTAGTACAGGCAGTGGATTCAAAACCACAAATATCAAAAAAGAACAAGAGACATTTTGTCAACTAAAATGATTCAGTTATTGAATTTCGAGACTGATGTATAAAGGGAATCCTGTGGGAAATTGGATGGGCAGGCCTAGATAGTTAGCTTCATCTTCTGCCTGAAATTGTTGTAATATTACTTAAGAAAGCTGAAAAAAATCCATCCATTCTGCAAAAGATTAACTCAAGGTCTTCTTCAAGACTGGATTTGATCCTTTGCAGTGCTCTATCCAGATTGGTCTTTGACATCTACAGGGCTCATCCCAATGAGGATTGGCAGGATTGACCCAGCATATATAGCTGAATTGTATCAATGCATTGTTTAACCAGCAAAACAAACAGCTTTTTAATACACATGTCTCAAATCCACTTAGATTAAATCATCAATGCCTGAAGGTGGAATCAGAATTAATTTGCTTAAACTCTCACCTTTGCCTAGACACTAGTTACCCCATACAAGCAACCTCATCCATCCCCAGGAATTAGCTGTCACACTTATCTGGTGTTCAGTGAAACTCAAGATTGTGGAAATCCTTACCTCCAAACATGTTTTATTTATCCTATAACACGCAAGCTTCATGTCACCTAACCTCCTTGATTTACTATAAAACTGTGCAAAATTCCAGATTTTGGAAATTGGAGGCAGCCTGAGTGTTTTGTGAATGCTGAGTACGAAAGCCAAGCATTTTTGGACAAAGTCATTTTGTTTAAAGATGCTGTATAGAATGTGTGAAAAATTAATTATCTGCAAATTTCCAATTTTACACCATCTTGATCTCCCTCCGGCACTTTTCAGCCTTTCTCGTGCCCTGTTCTGCTGATATTAGACCCCAAACAATAGTTTTACTTTCATCAAAGATTAATGCTGAGAAATAAAGGCAAAGACAGCAACACAACGGAGTCTGATTTGTAACATTCTTCACTTTGATTAACAATCATGCAAAGCTCAACCCATGGAAAAGGCAGAGTTAATTTGGAATCTTGCCAAACAGCTTTGTGGGCCAACTTTAGCTCAACCATAGTGACAGACTTAGTAGGGGCATTCACACTCAGGAATTAGTCACTAAATAAGAGATAGACTGGTCACATTTTTTCAATGTGTTAATTACCAGTGATGTATGTTCATAGATCTCAGGTCGCAATTTTCACCCCAAATTGTACCAAAATGATCTAGAAACATCATTGTGGACAAACCCGTTTATGTGGAAAACAGAATTATACAGCACGGAAATGACCAACAACAACAACAAGATTCCATTTATAGAGCGTCTTTCACGTCGGGAGGACGTCCCAAGGCACTGTACAGTTGGGTCAGGACCCGAGCAGGGGGGAAATGGTCAGGGTGAGGGGAGGGAAGGGAGGGAGCGAGGAGGGGGTAGAGAGTCGAGAGGGGAGCTGAAGGCACGGTCAAAGAGAAAGGTCTTGAGACTGGCCTTGAAGGAGGAAAGGGAGGAGGCGGCGAAGGCACTGGGGGATAGAGTTCCAGAGCCTAGGGGCTGAGAGGCTGAAGGCCTGGCCACCGATGGTAGGGCGGTTGGGGCGGGGGATGTGGAGCAGACCGGAGCCAGAGGAACGGAGGGTACGGGCAGGTAGGTAGGGGATAGTAGGTCGGAGAGGTAGGAGGGAGCAAGGCCGTGAATGGCCTTGTAGGTGAGGATGAGGATCTTGAATTCGATCCTCTGGGGGATGGGGAGCCAGTGGAGGCGAGCGAGGGTGGGAGTGATGTGGTCCCGAAGCCTGGTGCGGGACAGTACACGAGCTGCAGAGTTCTGAATGACCTGCAGCTTGTGGAGGGAGGTGCCGGGAAGGCCGGCGAGGAGAGAGTTCCCATAGTCCAGCCTTTACCAAGTAAAATGAAGGAAATATCAGATGACCAACTAGTGACTATCCTTCTTGAAGTGTGGGGGTGTGGGGGCAGGGGAGGTAAGCAAGGTCTCCTCGGATCTGAACTTGCTCCAAGGTGACATGTTTAGCCATAGAATTTCAGAATCGCACCAACCTTCTGTGGCGGTCTCGGTAATCCAGATCCTGAGCCAGGCAGGTCCACAGTACTCCAGGCCATTGCTGGTCACAGCACAGCCAACTAGGCTTGTCAGCAGGGCATGGACGTGCAGACCAGTGACTGGGGGTGGGGACTCTTCCCACTCAGCTCCCATGAAACCTAACCCAAAGCCCTAACGAATAGGATGGGTCTAGCTGGACACGCACTGGGAAAACTTGCAAGACACTGCTTTCAATGGCAAGCTAAGTAGTTTTAGTTTGTTAAATTCCAGCAATATCCCAATGCACACTCTGAAATCCCCAAGCCTTGGGTTATTGCCAACCTACACTCCAGAATTAAACAATTTATTAATAATCTAGAATTAGCATGGTGATGGGTATCCGTATGTGTTGAACATCCGGTTGACCAAAACAATAAAACACGGAATCAGACCATTCAGCTGAACTAATCCATGCCAATGTTTATACTCTACACAAGCCCTCAACCCTCCTAATCACTTCTTCTATACTACTCTATTCCCTTATCCCCATGTATGTATCCACTTTTCTCTTAAATACGTTGATGTTTTTTGCTGAACCACAGCTGCTGGCAGTGAGTTTCACATTTTCACCGCTCTCTGCATAAAAAAGTTCTTTCTAGATTTCCTTTTAGATCTTCCAGTGAATATTCTATATTTATGGGCCTCATTTTGGACTTACTAAAAGTGAAAAAGCCTATTAACGTCCAGCCTTTCATAATCTTAAAATCCTGTCAAGTCCCCTCCCAATCGTCTCATCTTCCATAAAAGCTCCAACCTGTCCAATATGTTTTAATAGCAATATCCACTCACCACTGGTAGATTTGCTTTCCTTGCAAATCTATATGGCACTCTCTCCAGGGTTGCAATATCTTTCCTGCATTATGACAAGAAGAACTGTACACAGTACTCCAAATGTGATCTAACCAAAGCAGCATATAAATTTAACATTACTTCCCTACTTTGATATTCTGATGATGTACCAAGGAAAAGTTCAGGTCAATAGTAGTTTTAGATGTTTCTTCTTTTAATCTCCATACTCCATGTCCTATTCCTTGGATGTATTTTCCAATCTTAATATTGAGCTGCTTGCTTTGGGGTATGAGGAATGACTTAACTGCCTATTAACCCTCCCTTGTAGGAAAACAAGTTTTGACTCATGTGCCATCTGAACACCAGCATAGCCATGATTATGGGAAATACTTGCCACTCACCGTTATCTTTTCGCCCACAAATATACAGTCAATTCACTTCATAGTATATTCTGGAAGCGCTTTGAGACATCTAGAAGGCGTGGAAAGCGCTATATCAATTGCAAGGATTATTATTATTATTATTATTATTTGCTGCACACCCCATAGTGTGAAAACCATTGATCAATTTCAGGCACCACATCTCAGGAAAGATATATTGGCCCTGGAGGGAGTACAGCGCAGATTCACCAGAATGATACCAGAGCTTAAAAGGTTAAATTATCAGGACAAGTTGCATAAGCTTGTCTTATTTCCCTTGAGTTTAGAAGGTTAAGAGGTGATCTAATTGAGGTGTTTAAAATGATAAAGGGATTCCATAGGATAGATACAGAGAAACTATTTCCTCTGGTGGGGAATCTAGAACAATGGGGCATAACCTTAAAATTAAGAGTTATGCCATTTAGGAGTGAAATCAGTAAGCAGTTTTTCCACACAAAGGGTAATGGAAACAATAATAATAATAATAATCCTTGCATTTGATATAGCGCTTTTCATGTCTTCTAGAGTCTTAAAGTGCTTCACAGAATATGCTGTGAAGTGAAATGACTACATTTGTGGGCGAAATATGGAGCTTTTTCCCAAAAGGCTGTGATTGCTGAATTAATTGAAATTTTCAAGACTGTAGTTAATAGATTTTTGTTAAGTCAGGGTATCAAGGAATATGGAGCAAAAGCGGGTGAATGGAGTTGAGAGGTACAGATCATCCAAAATCTAATAGAATGGCAGAACAGGCTTGAGGGGCTGAATGGCCTTCTCCTGATCCTATGATCAGAACACTCACAGGCTTTAGGACCCATACAACCTCTCTGATAGTACAGTATACCAGGAGAACAAAAGGTCAGTGAAAATGATTAATTGTCATCTGATCAAGAGCTGTAACAGTACCAGCCCCAGGACACTCAGGTAAGGTCAAAAGTTCTCGGAGGGATAAGATCTTCCTACTTGACATTTGACACAAACATCAGGGATTAGGGGCTGGGCTAAGAGGACAGGTTGATCTCGCCTGAGGTTTTTGGCTGTTCAGATGAGGTCCTGTTTTTGTCTCTTTACATGTAGAGAGTTGGTGCTTCTTGATGGAAAGTAGGAGTGTAATAACAGGGAAGCATGAATGCAAGGGGCTGACTGGCTAAAATACTGGGTTAAGATGGAAAAGAGCCTTTGAGTGTCAAATTAAATTCTGCACGTATGATTCTCTTAAAGCCTGCAAGTTTCTGTCTCGTCCATCCTTGCTTATGATTATCAGGGGCGAAATCTTAAGCAGGTTTTCTTACTCCACATACCTCTGTTTACTTAGCAGTAAGTTGGAACCCGGTTGTTAGTTGATTGACGGATCACTTTCTGTGGGTTATAATCCCTTTAATAAATTAATTTTTTTAACAGGTAATAATAATTTAGTCTAATCTACGACTGTTTGTGGAAGACTTCTGTATGCATTTCGCTCACAAAATATACACTTAATTCACTTTACAATGTATTCTGTGAAGCGCTTGGAGATGTCTCAATGATGTGATAAAGCGCTATATCAAACGCAAGGATTATTATTATTATTACTAGGTGCACGACATTTTTCCCCAACAACATTAAGACAAGACTTCTGAAGCACAATTTCAGCGTTTCAATCAACATGTTTCCAGCTAACAAGCATCCTGATTTCCAAATTTAGAAGCCTGCATTTCCACTGTCAGCTCTCAATGTATTTGACTGCTTCTGCATCAATATTATTGGCTCCCAATAGCATTTTATAACTCCCATGCTCTACTTAAAATGAAGCCGAGACTCTGTGCTGTTTACTGTAACTCCCTGAGGCAAAGTGAAATAAAAGAAAGACCAAAGCTGACACCACACGACTGTGCTGAAATTCAGCAGAATGAAAATACACAGAATCAATTTCCCTGTCAGAAACTGATATAAGCCATTAGACTTAGAATAATGGATAATCAGGGCTGAACTGCATTTGAGCACCAGGGTCTCCAGTTGGCTTGAGCCAGTATATCTATGAGTGGAGCAGCCATGAGTTGTGACAGGGTGAGAAATCACCAATGAAGAGCACTAATTCACATACGGTGTGCAACAGGCTTTTGACACCGGAATACAAAATCATGGGGAAATAAGATACACATTCTGACGTACAAATTTCTACTTGTGAGGATATAATTTTTTAAAACAAGAGTGGAGCGTTAAATTCAGTGCTCTCAGTTCAACTAAAACTTGATCTTTCAAATGAAGGCTGCCGTGCCAAATTGTAAAACCACAAAAGGAACAAATAGTCTCAGTCCATTTTAGTGCTGGCAGAAGCCATCGATGTACTTCATGTCCTTGATGCATGCTGAAGTTTGCACAAGCATATTAACTATTTGAAATGTTCTTGCCACAGATTTATCGAAAACTAATTTGCAGAGGGCTACTAAAAAAAAAGTTATTTCCAGAATATTGTATATTGTAAATCTGTCCTACTTGTGCAAGCATGTAGGGTGTCTTTTGAGAGACTCTTCTTCAGGTTTCCTCTGGCATTTGGAAGAAAGATAAAAGGAAGGATAATATTTCCTAATGATGTGACTTATACAACTGTTAACATCTGCAAAAACAGATGTTTCTGCCTAAAGAAAGTTTCATATTCTCCTTATGAGCAGGATGAGAATACAGTATACACAGTTTGAAATCACGCTTGGCATTCTATTAAAGTGAGTAACAATCAAATATTCTGAGACTCAGTCAAGTGAAGGCTGCGATATCACAATTGGTCTCAGCATCCCTCAGTTGGGGACCAGGTTTCCCTTAATCCAGCAACTGCTATTGGAATGTGTGTGAAAGTCAGGTGAGAACAGAATGGTTCTGCGTTTGGCTCTGACCCTGATTGGAGTAAATGTTCATTGTCAAGGCTCACAAATGAAATCGCCCTTCAAATAAATCTGCTGGAAGACAAACAGCACCCAAGGAATCAACAACAAAATAATAACTAACAACAACAAAATTACATGTGCATAGCACCTTTCAGGTCAGGAGGACATCCCAAGGCGCTGCACAATCAGTGTTTCAGACCCAAGCTGAAGATCAGGGAGGGTGGAGAGCAGCGGGGGAAAGGAGGGTGACCAAAGGCACGATCGAAGAGGAGGGTCTTGAGATGGGTCTTGAAGGAGGCAAGCGAGGGGGCGAGGTGGTGGGATTGCGGGATGGAGTTCCAAAGTGTGGGGGCAGAGTAGCTGTAGGCCCGTGTGCCAATGGTGGGGAACCTGAAGCAGGCTGAAGCTCGCTAAGCGGAGGGAGCAGGCAGGTTGGTAGGGAGTTAGGAAGTCACAGAGGTAGAGGGGAGCAAGGCTATGAAGGGCTTTGAAAGTGAGGACCAGGATCTTGAACTGTATCCTCTGTGTGATGGGAAGCCAGTGGAGTCGGGCGAGGATTGGGGTGATGGGGTTGCGGAGCATGGTATGGGAGAGGACATGGGCTTCACACCCAAGTATGTTTTATTATCCACCTGGATGTCTGACACATGCCAAAAAACATTGCCATGCTTAAGAGTAACCAAACCATACAGAGAGGTCCTCATATACATTTCACCTACACATGGAAATCTCCTGTGTGTGGAGTAGATGTGTACTCTCTCGCCAGAGGGACACACCCTGCCTACCTAACCCCGGAGAGTATCAAGCACAGGTTGATGAGAGCAAAGGTTGTGGACACCAGATTGTGAGTTGCAGTACTGCTGGAGTTTTACCGGGTAAAACCAGGTAAATATCCATTGCAAAAAACATCTGGCTAGCTAGCTTGTCATGCTAGAACCTTGTTAGATCCTTTGCAAGGTTAACAGAAGCCAAGTGGGAATAATCCCTGCCCTGGACTGAGGATTACTCAGCACCTTCAGGAGAGAAGGCAACCATTTAGCTGTTGAATTACAATATCGACGGGTCACCAAAATAATTAAATAAGCAATTGACAAATTGACAGGTTTTAAATTCGATATAAATCCTGATTCTACTTCATTAAAGAAATTAAATAAGTGCTGAT
Source organism: Callorhinchus milii (assembly GCF_018977255.1). NCBI lineage: Eukaryota > Metazoa > Chordata > Chondrichthyes > Chimaeriformes > Callorhinchidae > Callorhinchus > Callorhinchus milii. The sequence goes on from NW_024704742.1 coordinate 42,695,098, forward strand.
TGAACTTAATAACAAGCAAGGGATATTAAATTGAGATCTGGTCTGCTTGTTCAGGTGCACGTTAAAGGATCCCATGGCACTATTCGAAAGAGAAGGGTGTTTCTCCTGGGTTTTGTCCAACAACCTCCCAGATAACATTAGTGACTCCATGACTGTTTATGTGAAAAATTGGCTGTCGTGTTCGCTTTCAAAATATGTACTCACTGCACTTCACCATTACTTTACAGTAATGTCCTCCCAATGTGAAAGGCACAATATCAAATACAAGGATTATTATTTATTATAAATTAAGGTTTGACTTATTAATTGTTTGAGCAGCACATTCGCTTGCAAGCCCCTTCTATGTGTTGCAGACCAGGGGCGAATGCTCCCTCTTTCTGCATGCTGCTGCTAATCTTCTTCACTGGCCTCACCAGCTAGGGTTCCCTACAATCACATACATGGCTCAAACACACTCTCGATTCTAGGTACCTCCTGGCCACATAGACCAGGACAGGTCATACAGGAACAGATGTGCTGGTGCTCCTGGTCTTTCTCCACTTGATACATTTCTAAAGGATAGAGGGATTAAGGGATATGGGGATAAGGCGGGCAGATGGAGTTAGGTTAGAAGATCAGCCATGATCTTATTGAATGGTGGGGCAGGCTCGAGGGGCCGAATAGCCTTCTCCTGCTCCTAATTCTTATGTTCCTATGTGGGGAATAAGACATCTGGCAACCTAGCCTCGGTGTTAGAAACCAGCCAGGTTTAAACTATAGATATAATTAGTTTAGACAGTTAGTTTCAACAAGCAAACGTCTACAGCAAAATGCTCGGAATATGGCAGTAATTGGCGCTAACCTTCTGCCAATCTCTCAGACACATTAAAGTCTGCCTGTCATGTAAGATCTGAACTATCAACCTTGTTATTCTTCCGAGGTTGGAGCACTGTCCTTCTGCGCATCCCCAATTCCTCCGCACCATGCTATCCTGCATGAAGGGCGCTTTATGTTGTTGTTACAGCACACTAATGGCCAGTGCTCAGTGTGGAGTAATGGAAAATATTCCACTTGCAGCATGGATTTTCTTTTACCTTGAAAGAAATGATTCTTTCTGCAAAGTAACAGCACATTGAAGCTCAAACATACACAAATTATATTCAGCATATAATAATAATACTTGCCTTTGATATAGCATCTTATCACACCATTGAAATGTGATTTATCATAAGGTGTAGTGATTGTGTATAAATGTATTGATATTTTAGGCTAGGTTTTTCTGTTTCCAAATCTTTGAAAAAAACCAGATTTTTTCAGCTAATTAGATTATGTAAGAACCTACCATTGCTGTTCAGAGGAAACTACCTTAAGGATATTGTGTAAGCTGTCAGGAATGTTGCTTAGAACTGCAAAACAAAATTAGGACACAGTAATAGCAAACCTTGGGATATATACCTGGCAGCAAAGGAAAGCCAGCCTCATAAAATAAGGGTTCGACAATACTCAATGTGAGAAGCAGTAACATTTTGGACACAGTTTATGCAACAACACTTTTGTATCATAGTCTCACTCTACACTATTTTTTGTAACTGACACCTGTAGTTGCTGTCTGGCAGGTATTGGATTGAACACTCCATTTTTTGGCTGAGTTGTTCAGAAACATTAAAGGTCCCATGGCACTATTTGTAAGGACAAGGGTGTTTCTCCCAGTGACCTGGCCAATAGTGCCCTAGATAAAATCGACCATTCACTCATGGCTGTTGGGGCATTGTTGTGTGCAAATTGACTGTCATGTTTGCTGACAAAATGCAGTCACTACACTGTACAGGTTTGAGATGTTTGAATGATGTGATAAGGCAGTATGTGAAATGTAAGGATTGTTATTATGTATAAAAATATTTAGAGGTATTAATAATTAAGGTTTACAATGAATTTTATACAGCAGGAAAGCAAACTCTAGAACTCAAGCCATGAACTTTGAACTCCTGCCCAGCTTTCTCCATTTACCTTTATATAATTTACGGCACTGATGTGGGATGTTGTTTATGACCCAATAGCTGCCATTTTGTGAATATGTTACAGACATTGGATTTGACCTATTGTCTTTGTTGTTGTCTTTGATTCCACTCATAACATAAGAATCTGATTGCATATAAGCCGTGTATGTGCAGGTTTGCTGATTTTAAATTTTTTTGAAAATTTTGATGGGTAATAGACGTTTATATAGCTTGATTTGTTTAAATTTTCATCAAGGCCCAAAATGGCTGACAGTATCTATCTGCACCACATAAGATATAACATCCAAGGTGAATATACAACCCATTTCAGTCGTTGTTGCAGTCTGAAACTTGATTAAAAGAAACTGTGAAAATGTTTAATGATGGGAATTCATTTTTTGTAGATGTTAGTCATAATTGGAAAGTTTCATAATTGGAAATCAGCAACCTTTTGTATATGGTGCAATGATCTTATACAATACAGTTTACATTTATATAGAGACGTTCACTTCAGGACGATATCTCAAAACACCCAGTGTAGCAGCAATCATATATGCCACACTCATGGGAGGTTCCTTGCTGAACCTGAGATAACCAGACCTGCATCCAAATACTAATCATCCTTGCATTTGGTATCACATACTTTCAAGTCAGAAGGACAGGCCAAAGTGCTTCACAAGATATTTTCAAAAATAGAGTGACTCTGTGTTTCGCAAGCAATCGCACAGTCAATTTAAGCACAGCAATATTCCATAAACTGCCTTGAAGTAAATGACAAATTTTATTTGGGGATTGTTGGCCAGGACAGCGGGAGAAACTCCCTTTGCCAAATAATGGTAATGGAGATGAAGAAGTGGTAGTATAGCTGTGTGTGAACACCAGGCTCATTCTCTGCTGTTCACTGCTTGCAGGCTTGGTTGACAACAACAACAACATATTACATTTGTATAACGCCTTTCACGGTGCGAGTACATCCCAAGGCGCTGGACAGTCAGGGATTTGGACCGTGACTATGGGCTCCAGCAAGGTTCAGTGCATGCACGGAACACACTGATGTAATTTCCCTGCCATTTAGATTTTTCATATATTTTCTTTCTTTATTTCAAGTGAAATAGATTCCATTTCTCTACATGTAACATCCGAGCCTTAAATTTGATAAAATAAAATTATTTTCTTCGCCAATATTACATTTCTAGTGCTAAATGACCTGTTTTGTTTCCTGACTGTATCCTGAAATGCATTTCTAATATGAAGTGCCTCTAAAGTACAACTTAGCATTGAGATGTTATGCCAAACTCTTCAGTAATTCTATCAAGGAAAGGTTGGCATTTTAGTTACATAAGTAGGCTTTTTTTTTTGCAAATTGCAGTGATGACCTTTAATGCATTTGCCTCACCACAATTGTTTACTACTGTGCAGTATTATTATACTGCTATTGCTGTCTGTGTGGGAATGTAACTGGATTGGGAGACTGCAGGCTACTTGAAAGATGACACCTGAAACTGTACAGAGTGTCATCTTTTGGTGTTATAAATGTTTAATAGACGGATAATCCTTCCATTACAATGGGCAAGTTCCCAGATGTATGGGGATGTCTCTGTGAAACTTTAGATGCTAAGACTGGGCAGTTTGATTGTTTGTTATCAGCCTCCTGGTTTATAAACTGCTGTAGTGGCTGAACCATATATTGTCAACTTGGAGTCTGTGTAACCACTTTTATACAATAGTCCTAAACAAGGAATTCAAAGAAAAGCACCAGACTACAAGCTCAGCAACCTTTTATCAGTAGGAAAATACCAGCATCTCCTATAGCAACTCACATGTAATGTAGCACTGTTTCTGAAAATTGAACTTTTCAAAGCACTTCATAAGATGAGGATCACCAAACAGGGAGGTGGGGGATGGGATGAGTGTGTTGACCAAAGGCGTGGTCTTAAAAGATGTGTTTTTAATGAGGGTTCTGAAAGCAATGAAAAGGCAATGAGATTTGGGGAGTAAATTCTAAAGAGCAGAGGTACATTGACTCTTAATTAAAGGAGTGAGGAACAAGGACTGGACTAGACGTGGTAGCTCCCTCATCTCTGGGTCAGAAGATTGTGGGTTCACGTTCCACGTTGGAACTTGAACACATAGTTAGGCTGACACTTCAAAGAGACTCATGCATTCCAGGAGGTGCCATCCTTCAGGTAAGATATTACACTGATGTCCAGGCTGCCAATTCAAGCAGATGTTAAAGATTCCATGACACTAATAAAAAGGAGAAGGACGTTTCTCCTGGTGTCATGGCCAATAATCTTCCAGATAAATTGGTCACTTACTTTATTGCTGGCTGTGGGACTGTACAAAATGGTTGCTATGTTTGCCTACAATGCACACTCATTATACTTAACAGTAAATCTCAGTAAATCTCTGTTTTATAAGTTAACATTATAAGTAATATATCAAACACAAGGATTATTATTACTTGCACAAAGTGGGATGTAGCTTTGGTCTCCTCCCAAAGTGATACTAACTATGATAAATCAAGAGCATATGATATCACTATAGTCAAAAGTTATTTGTAGCACATGCTGTCACATTCACTTGGAAGCCAATCTCCTGGTGTAGAAAACAAAATCAATTTTTGCCTTTTCTGCAATGGATCAACTGTACTAGCTATACTGTAAGACTCTTGACAGTTTTCATCAGTTCTTACACAGCTCATTTGGCCATTTACTGTTGAAACATGCAAATTACAATATAATCAGCACTAGTTGTTGGCATTTATGATGATTTACTTTAATGGTGTTCTTTCTCCTTCTGCAATATTTTATCATGCCGCTGCAGGTTTGCTTAAACCACTGCATAATTGTAGACGTTGAAGCCTTGGTATTTGGATGTGATTTTCAACTGTCCTCAACTGACTTTATATCTATAAAATTGTTCCACATGCTAATTACTTAGATTAAGTTATTCCACCAAATGTCTAGAACAACTGCAAAATTAAAATGATCCCAGATGTGACAACAGCTTTCTTTGTCATCATAAAGAAATGTGTGTCCTTGGAGAGGAAAGAAACATCTCATTGGAGCTGAGCTGGCTCCAAGGTGACATGCTTAGCTTCTGTGGTGGTCTCAGGCACTATATCAAATATCAAATGCAAGGATTATTATGACAGACCAGTCAGCCTAGAGCATTGACAGAACCTTTAGGGGCAGACCAGTCACTGAGAGCAGAGATTCTTCCCACTCCGTTAACAACAACAAGATTTCATTTATAGAGCGCCTTTCACGTCGGGAGGATGTCCCAAGGCGCTGGACAATTGGGTCGGGACCCAACAACCCTGCAAACTGTGGTCCAAGCTGGAAAAGCAGTGCGAAGATTGCCAGGCGGTGCTCTAAATGGCTAGCTGTGAAGTCAAACAAAACAGAAGTCGCTGGGAACACTCAGCAGGTCAGGCAACATCTATGGAGAAAGGAAAGTGAGTCAACGTTCTGGGTCCAGGACCCTTCGTCAGAACTGGGGCATGTTGGAGGAGAGGCTTTTAAGGGCTAACAGAAAGGGGGTAGGCGGGACAAGGAAGACAAAGAAAAAAATGGGGTAGAGGACAGGGGATGATGGGTCAAAGAGGTGTTAATGATGCAGATCAAAGGTGGGGATTGCAGCAAAACAGGAGAATAGAGATTGTAATACAAATTACTTGGATTATTCCACTTTTGAAATAAATACGTCATTTATTACCAATTCCTATTTTTGTTTATGATTTACACTCTTGTGTTTTACTTATTTTTTCTTCATTGCTGTACATTTCTCCCAACCATTGTTATATATTTCTCCTGCTGGGAAATTCATTAGCTGTATGACAGAACACCTCAGTAGAATAACTATTGGGAGTGTCCTTGGTTATCTACCATCCAATTTTCTTTCCTACTTTACAACAGACCACATTGGCACATCATCTTACTCTGTAACAAATGCCTGTCCATCACATATCAAACACATTCAGTGCACAAATGATTTGTTTTACAATGCTAGGATTTTTCATTAGCTCCCTCAAAGCAAGCAAGCATTGGTTAGAAACATGCAACAATCAAGGCCCATTATCGAAAGAGAATGGCATACTTTCCTGGCTCCACTGGCTTCCCATACTCCAGCAAATCGAGTTCAGGATCCTTCCCCTAACCCTAATGCTGAAGTTGGGATCTTTTTACCATAGAACATTGAAATTTACAGCACACAAGATCATTTAATTCTCATTGCATCTGTTTTGGCTCTTTGAAAAAACAATCCATTCAGTCCTATTTGCAGGCTTCCACCCCACCCCCCAATACCACAAACTGCTCCTGTTAATGTATCTATCTAGTTCCCTCTTGAAAATTGTTGTGGATCCTACCTGAACCACCATTCCTGGCAGGTAATTCCCACATCGCTTTGTGTAAAAAAATCCTGATCTTTCCCTTTGTTTTTTTGTTAAAGAGAGATCAAGGAGAAATCAATGTTCCAGTGAGAACAGTGCCCTTCACAAACCAGTGATTACTTCTGAGGTGGTGATATTATGACTATGAGGTGGAATTTTTGGCAGATTCTACAACACACTGAATATCATCCCTGTATATAAATAAGGTACTTCAGTACAGCAGCCAGGCCACTTTCTGTCAGTGCTGAAGAAATGCTTCTTTATCAGTGGCAGCTCATTCAAGACTTCACTTTTGTTTTTAAAAGCCGTTTCCAACTAAATTCTGTCAGCTATTCTGCAATGCTCCTTAAAAAAAGACTGTTCCTTATTTCAAGGTACAGTAATTCTACAAGCTTGATGATACAATGCAGAGAAAAATTACAAATATTGACAATATAATTAAAACAATTTCAGGGACACAGTTTGTAGCTGTCATTGTTCAGATAAACAGACTGAACAATGCTGAACAGTGCTGAAGAGAGACAAGAGCATTCAGAAGAAGATGCAACAAACTGCTGGCACTTTGGGGATTGCTGGCCACAGAAGATGAAAGATTCATGATTTAATACAAATGTTTTATTTTTCTGACAAGTAAAATACATAATCTCATCAAAGATGAATTCATCAGGGATTAAACAGGGATTTTTTTTTTAGTCTGTGCTACTTTAGTGACCCCAACTATCAAAAGTGATTGGCAGTTTGTAAAATATATGAGCAGACATAGGAAAATTATTGATCATTAACAAATTGATAAAACAGTTACTATATTAAAGGTAAAAAGCATTAATGTTAATAAAGTCTCCAAATTTTCTTTCTAGAACCCATTATTGAAGCATCTCCTCTGCAAAGCCAGCAAAACCCAAATACATTTGGGAATTTTAAAGCTGGAGACTGGTGGAGGCAGTGGATCAGTGCACTGCTATCTCATCTTGCAATCTAGACTGAGTTTAAGGCAAACTCGTCTAACGCTCAGTGAGAAGGGATCATCCACTGCAGCAACTCACTCACCCTGCTTCAACAGCATCTCCCAGCCCTGTGACCTCCACATACAAGTCACTCACCATCCTGACTTGGACATACATTATCATTCTTTCTTTCACCGACACTGGGTCAAAATCCAGGAACTCCTTACCTAACACTATAATGGGAATTAGGTGCTTACAATGCATCCCTCCCAAGAGAGAGTGCGCATTCTCTGGAATTTCCATGTGTAGGTGGAATGCATGGAATTCTCAGTTTGGTTTGGATACAAAGCATAGTGATGGGTTTCCACATGTGTCAGACACCCAGCTGAACCCCCCAAAATAATAATGGGAGCACCATCATCACAAGGACTATAATGGTCTAAAGAGAATCTCACTACCATCTCTCAGAGCAAGCAGTGATGGGTAATAACTGCTGCTCCTGTCAATGTTGCCCACGTCCCAAGGTGAGTAAATAGAGAGCAGAGTGAAATCACCAGCAGTTGAGTATAAATGGGTCACTGTATTGGCAATCAGACGATAAATATGGCTGATGTACAAAATACAAAAATTCATTATGGTCCAGTAGAGAGTGTTATTCTGAATTTGAGTATAAGGAGGAAATAAAATCTAGAGCAAGTTATTTCAGGAAATAGTGGGATACAGTAGTGGAGTACGAACACTGACATGGACGAGTTCGGCCAAATAACCTGTTTCAATCCTGTAATTCTATGTCACTGTGTTGGATGCTTTGGTCTGTCCTGGAAACTGTTTGGGACCTACCCAAGTATTGGAAACCACTTGGAAATGTATTCCCTCTTGACTTCCCTCACCATTTACAGCCTGTTGTTGGAGAACAATAGACTATAGACAATTTCTTTCCATCTGGCCATGATGCACATGAACAGGGAATGCTTCCAACTGAAGCTTGGAAACCTCATCACTCAAATTTCTTATCTCAACAAGGACTAAATTTTCACTGGCCTTTTAAACAAAACAGAAATGTTTTAATCGAATAATTACATTTTTTAAAACAGCTGAAAACATCAGAATTTAAACTGGGCGGTAGATGGAAAAAAATGCAATTTGCGATGTTATGGTGGGACCATGATCCAGATTGTGGCTTCTGGAGCTGTCACAATGACAACTCTAGTGGGGGATCACCCAGTCCACTAACTTTGTTAAAGTGGTTTCACTCATAAGCCGATTTCAGTATCTACTGAGCCAACTGGCTGTGCATTTAATCGTGGGACCACACAGAACCCAACATCTCAGTCTCAGTTTGGTGAATTCCAGCCTGGCTCATCCTTAAAAGTAGGTTAAACTAGTAACCTAGAATAAAAGATGATCATGTCATATTACATTCTGATTCTCTACACCTAGGTTCAAATTCACCTCCAGCTAATGTGATCCAATTCTCCTCACTATGTTAGCTACTAAAAGAGTCCTAAGTAAATGTTGGACAGTTATAATTCTGTTAACAATGTGTGTGTGCGGGGGAGGGGGAGGGGGGTGGGAGTGGGGAAGCAGAGAAGGATCCTATAAAAGTTATCACTGGAATATTTCTAAAAGTGGAATATTCGCATCACATGGGCACAGGCAAGAGTGTGTGTTCTCCCGAGGGTGTAGCTAAAATCCACATCGGTAGGGAAGATCAGAGGGATTTTTACTCTGGATTTGTTTCATGCCATATCTGACTTTAAATATGAAATTGTCCTATTCCTCAAGACTTGATCAGCATAATTAAAATAATGCTGTATTAGTCTAAGTATCATGGACTTTTAAAGTACATAAGATACAGCTTTATACAACATAACAGCCATTTCTAAAAAAAATTATAAATGATATGCTCAGTAAATCTGTAGAAAATGGGTAGGTGGGAGATAATAATAACGATGCTTGCATCATATCCCATATTTTTCCCCTCACAATACCTAAATTGTAGATGGTGACATTTATACAAACCACTTCTGCATGCCAAGTTTTCATTAAATGTATACAAATGGTGTTTTTTTTTAAAAATCACACTGGATCTAAACTCAGCTACGATTGTAACGAACATCATCCCTTTCAGCAAAGATAGCTCTCAGGTTAGTGGAACTAAAACCCATGCAAATTAAGAGAGGAGCTTTCACAGGGAGACAGACCAAGGTTGGGAACTAAACATTCTAGGGTACTCAACGTATAGAAAAAATAGGCAATGTGGAAAACAAGGTTGGGTGGGGTGGGGGGGAGCCGTGCTAATAAAGGATGAGATAAAAACAGCAGAGAAGAAGGATTTTAAATCAGAAAATCAGGATGTAGAGTCAGTATGGGTGGAGGTAAGAAACAACAAGGGACAGTAAACACTAGTTTATAGACGCCCAAACAGCAGTTACAGTACTGAGCAGGGTAGGGTATTAATCAGGAAATTAGAGGAGCATGTAGCAAGGGGAATACAATAATAGTGGGTGATTTCAATCTTCATATAGACTGGGAAAACCAAACTGTCAAAGGTAAATTAGAGGATGAGTTTATAGAATGCATTAGAGATAGTTTTCTAGAACAATATGCTGAGGAACCAACCAGGTTATCCTAGATCTTGTTTTGTGTAATGAAATAGGGCTAATCAGCAATCTGGAAGTTAAGACTCCTCAAGGGCAGAGTCACCATAACATGATGGAATTTAACATTACGTTAGAGAGTGATATAATTGAATCTGAAGCAAAAGTCATAAATCTAAATAAAGCCAACTTTGCAGGTATGAGAGAAGATTTGGCTAACATAGACTGGAAAATTAGATTAAAAAATGACGGTAGACCAGCAATGGCAAAAGTTTAAAGATATAATACATAATTCCCAGCGATCACATATTCCCTTGAAAAATAAAAATACCATGGGAAAAGTGGTTCAACCTTGGCTAACTAGAGAAGTTAGCGAAAGTATAAAATTAAAAGAAGAGGCCTATAATACTGCAACAAGAGCAGTAAACCTGAGGATTGGGAGGGCTTTAGATAGCAGCAAAGGAAAACCAAGAAATTGATTAAGAGGGAGAAAATGGAATATGAGGGTAAACTAGCTAGGAACATAAAGAAGATTGCAAGAGTTTTTACGAGTACATAAAGAGGAAGAGACTATCAAAAGTAAATTTAGGTCCATTGCAGGCAGGGACAGGAGAAATTATAATGGGGAATAAAGAAATGGCAGAGTCATTAAACAATTATTTTGCTTCTGTCTTCACATTAGAGAACACTGAAAATTTACCGAAAATAGAGGGGAACCTGGAGGCTAATGTTATTGAGGAACGTAAAGAAATGAACATCAGTAAAGCAATAGTACTAGAGAAATTGATAGGATTAAAAAATGATAAATCCCCTGGACCTGATGGCCTGCATCCTAGGGTTTTAAAAGAGGTGGCTGCAGAGATAGTGGATGCTTTGTTTTTGATCTTCCAAAATTCCCTGGATTCTGGACTGGTTCCCATTGATTGGAAGGTCACAAACGTAACACCGCTATTTAAGAAGGATGGGAGACAAAAAATGGGGAACTATAGACCAGTTAGTCTGACATCGGTGGTAGGGAAAATTCTGGAGTCCTTAATTAGGGATGTCGTTGTGGGGTACTTAGAGAATCATAACATGATTAGGCAGAGTCAACATGGCTTTACAAAAGGAAAATCATGTTTAACAAATCTTTTAGAGTTTTTTGAGGATGTAACAAGCAGGTTAGTTAGGGGGGAACCAGTAGATGTGGTGTATTTGGATTTCCAGAAGGCATTCAACAAGGTACCACATAAAAGGCTGTTGGATAAGATCAGAGTCCATGGAATTAGAGGTAATATATTAGCATGGATTGGAGAGTGGCTAACAGGAAGAAAATAGTGAGTAGGGATAAACAGGTCCTTCTCAGATTGGGAGGATCTGACTAGTGGAGTGCCACAAGGATCAGTGCTTGGACTTCAATTATTTACAGTCTATATCAATGATTTAGATGAGGAAATAGAACTTAATATATCTAAATTCGCGGACAATACGAAGATAGGTGGGAGAGTAAGCTGTGAGGAGGACACACGAAGAATGCAAAGGGAAATAGACAGGCTAGGTGAGTGGGCAAGAAGGTGGCAGATGGAGTATAACGTGGGGAAGTGTGAAGTTATTCACCTAGGTAATAAAATTGAAAAGTGGATTATTTTCTGGAGGGGGAGAGACTAGATAGTGTTAGTGTTCAGAGGGATTTGGGTGTCCTTGTACACCAGTCACGAAAAGTTTGTATGCAGGTACAGCAAGTAACTATGAAGGCTAATGCCATGTTGGCGTTTGTTGCAAAAGGGTTAGAGTACAAGAGTAGGGAAGTCTTGCTGCAGTTGTATAAGGCTTTGGTGAGACCGCACCTAGAATACTGTGTGCAGTTTTGGTCTCCTTATTTAAGAAAGGACATATTCACCTTAGAGGGGGTGCAGCATAGATTCACTAGGTTGGTTCCTGGGATGAAGGGGTTGACCTATGAGGATAGGTTGAGTAAACTAGGCCTATATTCTCTAGAATATAGAAGAATTAGAGGTGATCTTATAGAAACCTATAAGATTCTTAAGGATTTTGACAGGGTAGATGCCGAGAGGCTGTTTCCCCTGGTTGGAGAATCTAAAACTAGGGGTCATAGACTTAAGAGTAAGGGTTAGCCTTTTTGAACTGAGTTGAGGAAACATTTCTTCACTCAGAGAATTTGTGGAATTCTCTACCCCGGAAGGCTGTGCTTGCTCAGTCCTTGAACATATTTAAGACTGAGGTTGATAGATTTCTAAAGGATAGAGGGATTAAGGGATATTGGGACAGGGCGGGTAAATGGAATTAGGTTAGAAGATCAGCCATGGTCTTATTAAATGGCAGGGCAGGCTTGAGGGACTGAATGGCCTACTCCTGCTCCTACGTCTTAAGGTGTTATGGTCTTCTTGCTAGCTTAATTTCGTAAAATCAAAGTGAAATGAGATTAGCAGGGAATTTACTGTTTACTGTGAAAGAGTCCTTTCTGATAGAAAGTGACAGAAATAATGAATGATTACAACTGCTTCACGAGAAGCTTTATTTTAAAGTTCTTTTGTAATAATACAAATAGGTGCTCAGTTCTACTGTGTAGCTGAATGCATGTCAAAAACGGCTGGTAATGTGAGTTGTCACATTATTTGCAATTCAACAGTGCTTCCTGCGAATTCCTGTTTATGACAGAAGACACGCAACCTTGCAAAACCAGACTTCTATTGGTCTTCATCATTTTGTACAAATGAATGCGCTAATGCGGTGATCAATAACCTTGAGTGTTCCGTGCTATTTTAAGAAATGGTAGTACACATTGTTCCACGCTTCAGTTATGAAGTCTAGTTATGGTTTACCTTTCATTAATCAACTTCCTCCTTGTTCTTGAGGTCACAGAGCTAGTTAACACTAGCATTAGAATGAATTATAAAGGACAACAACCATTGAAAATTAGAAGCTAATGCTAATCGATATTAAAATGTATTGATATGAGTGGATTATTGCTGGATTACATCTTGTATTTCCATTCTACTGTATCGGAATCTTTCCATGAATCTGAGATTTTCAAATCCTACAAATTGCATGGTCACTACATTTTACATTAAATCCTTTGAAGCACTTTGAGACGTCCACCCAAAGTGAAAGGCAAGGATTATTAATTATTGATGAGCCAACCACCTGACATCAAATGCAAGGATTATTAATTATTATTATTGTTATTATTATGTTGCTTGTGTCTGATTCCCTGCACAATTTCTCCAGCAATTACACTGGAATCACAAATGATCTGCAGAAAAAAATGCTATTTTAACTGTACCCTCAAGGCATGAACTGTACAGTGCCAAATAAAATGTTGAAATTGCACCAGTTATTCAACTGAAACTAAAGCAGCCATTTTAAAACATGGAATATCTCAGTTATTCAGACAAATCACTTTTGGACAAGACTAAACTCACACATGTCCCAGAACCAATGTAGGCTTCTGCAGGAATGGCTTTTCAAATCTACTCAAACAGCAGGAAGAAATGAGCATTTAAATGCACCCATCATTGAAGCTAAAGTACATTTGTGCAGATCTTTTTTTTCAACAGTAAAGTGAATAAGCCTAACCAACTGTTTCTGTTAACAGATCTGCATATTAGTCAAATATTGTCTTGGACTTTTTAACAATCTGCTAATAATGTAAACAAATGTACATGCTATAGATGCTTATGTTAGAACCAATGTTGCTCAGCAATTGTACATAATGTATATTTATTCACTTTTGTTTACTTTTCACTGCAGAGAAAAAAATAATCTGCATCATACTTTGGCACCTTCACTATGTGGCACCCGATTTCGCTAATTATGGAACTCAGGCTCCAAAGAATAATAATAATATTTGAAGTGAAATGAGTGTTGTGAATACAAATGAGTTTTACAGGTGGTTTATTTCCTTTCCACTTCTGCTTTCCTCGTCTGAAGCCACTGACTGATGCCAATGTACTGTTACATGGAAGAATTCCCATCAAAACATTTCCAAGACTTTAGGAATAATTACTGTTGAGTGACTGATTTTGTAGGCAAATGTGATTGCCACTTTACACAAAGTATGGTCCCAAAAACAGTTATGACCACATTCTCCAATGGATTTTTAGCCATAACAGCAGGAGATCTATCCTTCTTCGTTTGAATCATTTCATGGGATTTTTAAAGAACACCTGAAGAATACGTAGAAAGGACCTTGATTTAACACCTCATTCCAAAAGCTGGCATCTCGGACAATGTACAATTTTCCCAATATAGCACTGGAGTGGCAGCCTAGACCACTTAGTGTCCTAACGTGGGGCTTTAATCTACAATCTTCTGATCTAGAAGCAACATTAAAAACTGGGCCAAGCTGACACCCAAACTGGCAGTCTTCCCATAATTTCCTCAAGAGGTCACTTTTCATACAGGAGCCAAGACAGAGTGCCAGCAGGCTATTTGACAATTATCACAGCTGAGCTGTTTTCACCCGAGGTCATGCAGGAGGTATAAGATAGTGATTTACATCATCCCCTGCCGCTCCCTCCTTTATGGGGGGAGGCAGGCAGACATACGTACACTTTCAGGACTCTTGTTACTCATCGAGCATCCCTCTGTACATTAGATGGTTGCACACATGTTTACAGTTTTGAGTGTGGTCGTGTGTCACCCGATGTGGGTGCGGCTAGCACAGGAGTAGCTCTGGCTGAGGGTCAGGCCCCATCTGGCCTTGCTGCGGCTGAGCCAAGCTTCAGCATGTCCTCTGCATGTGTGAAAGCCCTGATCAGGAGGCTCTTCTCAAGACCAGATAGGCCGTGTCCTGATAGCTTTTGGATTGGGCCGGAATGACGCGTTCTGCCAGACATGGCTGGTAGTCACCACAGGGAACCCCACGGTCAGGTCTGCCCTCTCTCCTTTACTGTATATAGAGATTTACAGCACAAAAGGGGGCCATTCAGCCCATCATGTTGAACTATATAACTATCAGTCTGGTATCAATATTCTTGATCATCTTGATGGGTTTGTGTATGTGTCAGGCTGAATAAAAAAAAGTCTTCTATTTTGATTTAAGCTTACCTATTTTAGTAAGGTAATAGTAAAGTATTCTCCAAACCATGTAGCATTTTTTTTGTTTTGTTGAAACCATCATACTTGGCATTTCATCATAGATAGAAAGAATGATCTGTATATTTTTACTGTCCTTGTTAAATCTATGGGGTTCCGGGATGCTGACGCAAACTCATGTCAGAAATATATTAAATCACGCAATTAGAAATGTAATAAGCAGTAGAAGATCAAATACACAGGGCTAAGATTTGTGACATTTTATAACAGATTTGATGTGATAATCATTGCTTTGAATGTATTACAAAATGACACACTTTTCACCCCGCACTAGGCAAAGCAGTAGCTCAGAGGACTTTGACAAACAGTTGACCAAGAAAAATCTTCACCCCCATTATATGAATACAAATAGCTTAAATCAGTAAATATGAGCTATTGGGTTGTCTGCATTTTGTCGTAACAAGATGGTAGAACACAATCTGCTTGTTTTGAGGCGGTGACGCACAGAGTTATACGCCAACTACTGTAGAATTATACAAGGGAAACCTACTCCAGAGTCCATATCATCATTGTGTGTTATCTTTAGTTAACGACACGTGTACATTTCAGTGAGATGATACATATATAATTTCTTTGTTGTTCAATTAGTTTTGATAGCAAACTCTTGGTATCCTCGACTGAGTCATCAAATTGCAGTACTAGACTTCTCATAAGATACTAAGCATTCCTAATGGGTTGTTAATGTACTTGGATATGGTGGGACATTTCATATTTTACTATTGCACTTGACGTTGTAGAACAAGAGGCCATAAATTGAGGATGTAGTGGTGAAGATGGGTAATGTCGTGGAGGAAAGGAAAAGTGGAGTGGGTCAGAGCACAAATGCAAAGTTTAAAGGACAACCGTCAAACAAGACACCAAGGTTCACAAAGGCTCCACAAGGTGGAGTGTGCATTCGCATAGCTTGATCCTGTTGGTGCCTCAGGTGAGAAGGCACTGATGGGAGAGTCCCTGTCTTCCTAATGTTCACGTCAAGAAAGTTAGAGCTCATCCAGGAAACATAGAAACATAAAAATTTACAGCACAGAAGGAGACCCTTTGGCCCATCAATTCCACTCACAAAGGAGATCACTTAGCCCCACTGCCCCGGCTTAACCCCATACCCCTTCAAGCCTCTCTCTCTTTCACATGCCTGTCTATTTCCCTCTTGAGAGCTGCAATGAACTCCATTTCCACCACCCTACTCAGCAGGGTGTTTCACATTCCAGCCACTCTCTAGGTGAACAAAATCCTCCAAAGTTCTCCTTTTACTATTCTTGTGGCTATCTTGTGTGGAACCTCAATGTCTTGTTTAACTCTTAATTGTCATAGTATGTCCGACAGGCAATTGGTCAGGAGAGAGGTGTTCCTGAAATCAAGGGTGAAGGCAGAGAGATAGAGTTAGGTATCATCCACATACATGTGGAAGTTAACCCCATGTCTGCAGATGACATTGCTGAGCAGGAGCATGTAGATATTAAATAAGAGAGGACTGAGACTAGAGCCCAGGATAGACAAGGATTTGAACTAGCGAGTTTCTGGTTTGTAAGCCACAGCTCTACCTTCTACACAATTGCCCAAATAACATAGAATAAAAGTTTCTCAGAGAAAAAGTAAATGAATGGAATTAGAATTGATAGTTTCAGGGGATCGAGCAGAAACAATGGCCCAAATAGCTTCCTCCTGTGCTGGAAACTCTTTATGATTCTATGATTCAGCGTGGGTGTCTGAAACTATTATCTGATGGAAAGAACGCTAGATCAGAGTAAAGGTTACCGGTCGAATATTTTACAGACTCAGTTGTGGAGAAACCATTCTCTGTCTGTGCTCCTGTTGACTAACAGTGTGTGGGTGATTCAAATGAACATTAACACAAAAGATTATTTAGTGTGGATTTTCACATAATTTGATAAGCAGAGCCTTCACCACTCCTTTGTATTAATTTCTATAGCAACAAAATAAGTCTGAGTACACATCCTGTACAAAAACAATGGTTACAGGCACAATGATTCTCTTGATGGCTCTATCTCCCTAAAGCCACCAAAGAGTGGCCAATTCACCAGGAATTTTGTCCTGATCAAGGTGAGAGACATGAGTGCTGGAGACTTAAACATTTTCTATTTGAGCCACCCAATGTCACCATCTAGCACTCCCACATCACTTACAGTGCAGAGCAGACTTTTTATCTGAGCTGACACATGTGGAAATCCATGCTTAAGAGCACCTAAACCAGAACGTGTTACACACATGTATGCCACCTAATCACCTGAAATTTTCCCATTTGCTGGAAATAGAATGCAGACTTTCACCTTGTAAAGAAATACTCTGATTACCTATTAATGCCCAGGAGCTTGGAATCACAAATGAGAACTGCTGGACACACATCTTATACATCAAAAACTGAATTTGTATTGGGACTTTGCATTGAAGAGAGACTAGAATGACCGGAGTGCCCTTTGCCGCTTCTTAACTTGGTGGAATAGGACAATGTGTAAGCAAAATTTGTAGTCCGCCACAATCCCCCAAATACTGATATGAGACAACAGTTGGGATGGATACCCTTTGTATCTTCCAATAGATACCTTCAAGGACCACCCTCCCCACCTCAAGCCGTACAAAGCCATGATACCATACTTTGGATCACTCACCATCATGTCCCAGTGTTCAAGATGGTGAGTGCTTCAGTTGAGACTCTCAGGTGATTAGATGCAGAGTTAAACTCTCTTTTGCATGCTCGAAAAATTACTATCCCAAATGAACAAATGTAACAATTCCATTTACAGTACTACACAAGCCTTCCTGATGGTCTCTCTGTGCAACCTGCTGAAGCGAGACTGTTTTTTTGTTGTAGTTTCACAAGACTGAAGTTGATCCGCACAAGCTAATTTAACTGAAAACTCTGAAAGCCTCCTGGCATTAGAGACATCGATGCCATCAACATGATTTGATTTTGCACTCAGGTCCCAGGAGTGAAAGAAAAAAAATTATTTAAAGAATTATTAAAAATAAGAACAGGTTATCCTGTAGGATACAACATATATACATGTATTTATCAGTTTTTATTATTTTGCTAAAGAAAATAAGTTATTTATTGCAACTTTCAAGAACAAGGGATAAAAATTCTGTTTAGAATTATGTGTAGTGCCTTTAGCAATGTTCAACAAAATGGGAAAATCCCATTAGTGGCTGAAGTAACCAAAGCTTTTTAAATATTGCTGAAAGGAATGTTTACTCACAAGTCCTCTGAGGTGAAATGCTCAAAACTAAAGCAATTGTGGCTTTGCTTTGTAATGTCTGCTGCTGATGGTTTGTGGATGCTCTCATATTTGATTGCCTATTTACAGTGTGGTATGAAAGTGTTTGACCAGCAGGGAATCAGAAAACACAACAGTCAATGCAATTGAATACATGAAAGGAAAAGCAACCAAAACCTTAAAAATAAAAAACTATTGCTTACATGACCAAACATTGCTTCAATTGCCCAATCAGCATCCTGCTGCTTTTTGTATGTAATTTGGGCTTCTTCTCAAGTCTCAAACTAATCAATATATGTAATAATCATTAAATAATTACCAATTTGCTGGTGCTTCAAGTTTTTTTAATCCCTTTAGATGTACGGTCCAGTCAAATTTAGCAATAAGACAATCAGAAAAATATGATTGCTTAGAAATTGTAAAAATAATACACAATATTGGATAGAACTTGGCATTAAAAAGCTGGGCTATCAGCTTAAATGGAAAAGAGAGTAATTGGTGAGACAGCTCCTGCAATGCCTTGGTAATCACACCTTTTACGCAATAACCTTGTGCTGATTTGAAGTAGATAGATTGCGTATGGATTATGTGATAAGGTAAATACAGAGATGTTGTATATAGTAACTGAGGAGACAGAAAGTAACAAATTCAAACTAAAAATAGGCAAATACTTATTTTTTAATGGATCTCTGCAGGCTCTCTTGATATGTACTGTAATTTGGCAAGAATAAAACAAAATCGTAGTATGTGTTAATATTTCTGTCTGTATCTGTTATTAGATGTTCAGAAAGAAAACTTAGCTCAGTTCACATAATTATGTAAAGTCTGTTACAGCAAGGAAACATGCCATTTGTCCCAACGAGTCCTTACTGGCAATAAAAATACTAGTACTGCTACAAATAATAATAAAAATAATCCATGCATTTGATATAGCACCTTTCATGTCAGAGTACATCTCAACATGCTTCACATAATGCACTGTAAAGCGAGCGACACTGTTTTTATAGGCAAACGTGACAGCCAATTTGTATACAGCAATATTCCATAAACAGCCATCAAGTGAATTATCAATTTTATATGGGGATTGTTGTCCAGGACACCAGGAGAAACACCTTTCTCCTTTCAAATAGTCCAATAGGATTATTAATATCCATCTGAACAGTCAAAACAGATATTGGTTTGACGTTTTATCTGAACAGCAGCACATCTAGTAATGCAACACCCCCAGCAGAGCATTGGTGTGTCATTTTAGACTGTGAATTTAAAGTTCTAACTTGGGGCTTGAACCCACAACCTTCTGACTGGGAGGTGAGCGTGCTACCAACTAAGCAGGCTGACACCTAATATATGTTATACACCTGATGTGTTATACTCCATAACATCCTCCACTTCTCCTTATCCCTATCCCATACGCCTCTATTCCGTTCTATATAACGTATGGAAGTTTCTTCTTAAATATATTGATGCTTTCTGCTATAACCACAGCTTTCCGCAGTAAGTTCCATAGTCTCAGTATGCTTTAAGTAAAAATGTTGCTCCTCAACTCGGAAACATCAATAAATTACTATTCTATAATCTACTTTCCAATCCCAGTGCCCTGCCTCAGGCCGTACTTCCAAACAGTTTACAGGTTGAGAAAAGCGAAGAAATATACAGGTGATTTGCTGTGACTGTCCCTCACTCATGAGAGCGCCAGCCAACCTGATGAAATTCAAGAGACTATCAATACGAGTACAATCCTGTATTTTTATCTCATCCTTTTATATGCATAAAATACTCTGCTTACGGTATAAAAAATCATTGGCGTAATCCCCATTGATTAACAGTTCTCTTTTTTGATTTATTTTAATTTTCAGCGTGCTGATAGTTATTTATACTCATCTATGTACTATCTCACATGGTCATCGATATATCCCTTTCAAATATAGAATGAATGTTCATTTTGTACTGTGTAAACAACTTTGCATTTATCATGTACTGTGCTTTTGTACCAGAGCTTTAAAAACTCTGTAAATATTAATGAAAATGATTTCCGCTCATTTTCTGAAATGGACAGTGATGATTTTGATATTTTAAACTGCAACAGCATGCAGATATTTGAGGGGGCAGCAGGTGTATTGGGCAAACTGAGTTCTGAGAGTTTTCTAAATGTAGTTTGCTTAGTTACGTGGATATGATGCTATAGGAATCAGTCTCTGAGTATTGAGGAACACAACACCACCCACCGCCTCTTTATTTTAGTTCTTACGAAAGCTATTTAATCTCACTGATCGCTGTGCTTGAGAGGGTTAAGAATTCCATCAGATGCTATGGAAACGCATAACTCTGAACATTAAATGAACTGAATTTTAGTTGTACAAAACAGCAAAGAACAGATGCAAAAGCTTGATCCAAATTGTGATGATGATTCAGAGAAATTGTGGCTTTCGCTTCTAATCAAGCATCTCCCGTAAATGGCACATCACTCGGCTACCATGGCAACCAGGGAGACAAATCTCACACTTTCTCATCAGCAACCTGGATATTTGAATTTAATTTTAATACAACTCAGACACAGCTTTGATTAATACTATCATATTTAGAATTTTATAGTTTATAAAATTGCAACAGGATTTCATGCACTGCATTACTAGACCATAACATTTGATATCGGGATTGGATTCTAAAAGTGTGTATGGCTCCGAGTAGGATAGAAGTCAAACAATTTGCAGAATCGCAGTTACTAGTCCCTACTCAACACTCAATATGCAATGCTTCTTCCCTCACAAATCCTCTGTTAAAGTGTCAGGAGGACTGATTACACATGGGAGGAGCTGTGTTATAATAACATGCATATAAATAAAAGAACAGAATTTGAAGTTTATTCTAATACACAGTCTGATGTCTGAATAAGCAAAATGCTTGTTCCTTTACTTTTGAAGAAAAAGTCCACAAGAATTAACTCACTAGAGGGGATGGGAATAATTTATTTGCTGTTTGCCACTGAAATAGGGAATGTTGAATAACAGCAACTTCATATGTGTGCGTATTGTAAAATGTCAACCTGTTCTCACAACATGGATTAAAGATGAGATCATGAAAATCCAAAAGGCAGAATGTAAAACTGAACAAAGATTTAAGTCACCAGTAAAAAGTAATGTTATTACATTATTGTCAGTTGGTAGCATTCTCGCCTCTGAGTCAGAAAGTTGTGGATCAAACCCCATGCTGGGACTTGCAACTCATATAAGCTAGGTTGGCTGCATTGTTGGAGGTGCTGTCCATCAGATGAGATGTTAAATGAAGTTCCTGTCCTACCTGTTCAGGTGAACGTTAAAGATCCCATGGCACTATTTGAAAACAAAAGAGAGTTTCTCCTGATGTTCTGGCTAACAATCTCCAAATAAAATTGGTCATTCCCTTCATGGTTGTTTGTGGGGCATTGCTGTACATCAATTGGCTCCTGAGTTCACCCACAAAAACATGCAGTCATTTCACTTTACAGAGTGAAATGCTTTGCGACATCCTCCTGATGTGAAGGGTGATAAAAGGGTGCTGTAAAGAATATTATTATTTTATTATTAAGATTAAACAGGAGGAGCTTGATAGACAGTCACACTGCAGAAGGTGAAAATGATGATTGCTATAAACTCATTGGCAAATGTGTAGGGTAGCAAGTCCAAACATCACGAGGAGAGGGTTGAATGTCAGAAATATTCCATGATGTAACTGACATTTACAGGTTACCAAGCCATAATATGGAGTTGCCTCAAAATAATTTTAGTGAAGCTACAATTTGCTGATTTGCTGATCTCTCAGGTTTTAAAGAAAATCAAATGCAATATACCCAGGCACAGAATGGGCCATTTAATTCCTTAAATATAGATATAAAGCCATTCCCAAAACGTTATGAAACAAGGTTTCATTTATTTATTTTCCCCATTTGTGGTATTTTTTGTTGAACAGCTTTAAAATGCATTTGGTTCAGTGTTTACCACTCATCAGTTTTTCAATCTATAATTTGAAAGATTCGCTGTCATCACAATATTCAATTTACAATGACTTAAATCATTCACCAAATAAATGTATAAATCCCCCAAAATAAAAATTAGCATGTAATGTTTGCTAGCTTTTAATTCTCTGAAGCAGTTTTTCTCTAAAATTAACAGCAACAAATTCTCTATGGATTGCTGGGTGTCTAATATTCAAGGTGATATGCACTTGACAGTGTTCGGAATACTGTACCATAAGCACCAACTACTTCATCTTGGAACAGTAACACAGATCAACTATTTTTGGACTTTACTCTGACATTCACTTTGACTATGTTTTTTTTGTTTTTAAGTTTCTGACATATTACACTTTGATTAAATGAATTGTCCATTCATTTATTGACCTGCATACTCCTGAGAAATACACCAAAAGCTGTCTCTTAAACAGCTCAGGGTGTCTTTGAAAAATGACTCTAATCTTGTACGAGCATTATTTTTTACTCTGCTGAATTTGATTTTATACCCGGGTTAAATGTTTAATTTCTTCATGAAAGAAGTTTCTTTCGGATGATACTGCAATTATGAATATGGTAAGTGGTGCAAAAGCCACGTCAATATTGCAAAGTAAGTACCAGGTCTGCAGCATCTATTTGAACATTGAATCTCTGAACAATGATGAAGCATAGAAATTGCAGCAGAAAAACAGTGCAGTTTTCAGTGCGGGTATATTTTACTCATTTATCAGAGTTTTATATGTACCAACAGGGATCAGTGAATGGAGAATGCCTCGTAATCCCGAGCATCTCCTCCCAGGCAGCGTTCATAATCTGCCATCAAACACAACGAACAAACACCAAGCTCACAGTTCTCAGCATTAAAAATAAACACACGTTGAAGAGGATGACAGAGCAACATTAAAAACCACACAATTGTAATAAATCAATATTTCACAATGAAAGGCAGAATTAAATGAAACCAAACAACATTACCTGTGTTTAGTGAGCCTGTAATAAACCTGAGGATGTACTGGGCAAACTTCAGGATTTCACGCTTACACCTTTTCCTACAGCCACTCATGCTATGCTGCAATAAATTCTTCTCGCAAGGATAAAGACAGGACGTGAACACTGAGGAGTAGTGTTTGTGACAGAAAACTTGTTTCACAGTTCAGGCTGCAGAATGCTGTCCCACTTGCCTCGCCTCGTGGAGATAAAAAACCTCTTGATTTCCCTCAGATGCCTGTCAGATAAATTTTCAGCTAGTGAGCAAATATAAATTGCACTGTCCGATCCGTGTCTTCTTCGTAAGGTCAGCTGTGACAGTAAGCATTGGACAGCTAAATCTGAAGGTCTATAGTGGATGAGAGCTGCCAGTGTAGCAGTTCACAATCGAAATGACTCGCACAGCATCTGTAGATATTCCATCCTCGCAGACCATTGACTAGGGGGTGGAGCCTGCTTTGCCAGCAGAGCTACTGAAATCTGTCCTCATCAAAGAATAAGCATGGCAGCAGGTGATAAGGCAGTCATGCGAAAGATGGCTTTATAGGTAATTAACACTTTACACCTCTGACCACAATACAATACAAAGCAAATAGACACTGTCATAGAAGGTAGGCTGAAGGATTGCAAACAAAATGCATTAGGAACCTAATAAGGTCACAGTAGTTAATAGGGAACATTTTAAAAGTCACATTTCCTCTACAATCACTTTGGGGCAACCATGGGATAGGGGAAGGGGTTGGGGAGCAAAAATAATCAGATTATTTATTGCTTTAAATAATCCTGTCCCCGTAATGTGATTATATCAGTTTATTTAACAACTACCTGAATGGCATACAGTAAAGATGTAACGTATTGCTGGGTTGCTCCACCACTTCATAAAACTACAACAGATGGTTAAGTGCAAAAGACCCTGACACCCCGTTATCTGCAGGCATTGCTACCTGAATACTGATCAGCGCGGGTGTTTGTGAAGTAGTCGCCTCATAATACAGACAAATTGTTCCCTAAAATAAAAAAAACACTCCTTTGCGTCCAGCCACAATTGTGTCAGCCGAACACTGTCAGTGTCCTTGAGCAGGGGCTACAAGGATTCCTTTTCACAGAGCAATCCAAGGAAGATTGTGCTGCAGCCAGCTCAGTGCTTTATAACCTGCTGGCCATCCCCTTAACTCCTGATTAAAAATTCAAAACCCAGGAGCTCTGTGACGTCAAGAGCAAGTGACCTCAGGGTCTGACCTTTCATATAATTCCAATGCCAAATGGTGGGGCAAGGAAAACAATCACCGATAGGAAGTAATCCTTTAACCCTTGCATTTGATATAACACCTTATCATATCGTTGAGATGTCTTAAAGCGCTTCACGGAATATATTGTAAATTGGATTGACTGTATATTTCTTTGTGGGCGAAACACGGCAACCAATTGCACACAGAGGTGTCCCACAATCGTGGATTGAGTGACCAAATTGTATGACGTTGATGACATCAGGCTTGGAACAGAAAAGTAGATGCTAGTTTTCCTTCAACTGTTTAATACATTAGGTCCAATCTCAGAATAGCAGCAATCTCCAGATGTGTCAAGCATTTGATGAAAACGTGCAAACACAGTGAGAAATTAAACTTATTTAAAAAAACTTAAAACGAAAAACAATGGGTTAAAACATTCAATAGTAAGTGATGTTTAAGGCTGCCTGTAGATAGAGATGGATGGATAAAAATTATAGGATTTCCTTTGGATGGTATTAGTGGCTCAACATTTCTCATGATCTTAGCTTTTAGGCCATTGTCTTAAGATTGGGCAGAATTCTTGAAAAATGTCCCAGATTCAACCTTAATTTAGAAACTGTTTTTCTGCAGTATGCAATGCAGTTCAAAAAGAACTCCAGAAAATGGATTATTAACTAGCCAATGTTTCTCTTTCATGGTTTGACTGGTTTTGTGCTGGATGCCCTGGTGGGAAATGAGCACGCGGTACAGTCAATCTGTAGGGTAAGCTTCTGACACCGTGGTCGTTACTGTATATCTCTGAGATCCAGCTCGGGCTCCTTCAACTTATGGTCAGGTCAGGTAAAACTTAAGAGGGTAATCATCTGCCTGTTGGTAAATTTATAACCCTTGTCGGCACATGCAATTTCTAAATGCTCACCACCAAAATGGGTACATTTATTGTAAACTGAATAATAATCCTTGCATTTCTTAAATTTTTGTGTATTGCAAGCAGAGAATCACAGCTATAGTTTTGGATTTGGAAAATTCATAATTTAGAGTCAGACCATTAAAATCTAAAACTAAATAAATGTGAACAATTATTGTAATTCAGAGGTAATGAACAACCACTGTCTTTAAGCATGAACTGAGACACCATGACAGACGTGATGAGTAACCTGCATTAATCACTTGACAAATACTTCTATCTTTGGCATCAAAGTAAAAACTTTTCTAAGATCACAATTGTTTAACTGTTTAGAAAAATACAAAAAAAATTCTGAGAAATGTTCTGTGCCACTTTAGGCTTCTAAATTTCAATGTGGGAAAGAGTTTGTAGTATGATACTATGTGCATGTACCCTATTGTTTGGAGACAGCAAAGAGCTGCAGCTCTTAAGGTAAAGCATCACTTCACCAAGAAACTCAGAACATTTCTCACATTTCTAATTGGGCCACTATTTGCTACTGTTTGTTATATCAGGCCATTATTTGCTACTGGTTGGTATCTTTGTTGCTTGCTACAGGAAATTTAAAAATATTTCTTAATGTGCCAGCAATTGTAAAATCAATGTCACAAGATAACAAGATGGGTCGAAGTGGCCCTACCAATCTCAACCCTCCAGAACATCCACCCTACCATCCCCACATCACTGCTTCAAGCTGCTTTTTAAATGAGCCTAGTGTCCTGGCCTCTACCACCTTTCCTGCAATCTGATCCAGTTGTTGATCATGAAGAAAAATTTCCTGGTATCATTCTTGAATTTACCCTTTAACCCTATGTATTCTTATCTCTAAACCTATGTCCTCTTGATCTGCTGTCTTAATGCACCCTAAAATAGTGAGGTCAATGGAAGGGAAATGTGGTGGGGGTAGGGGTGAACGGGAGTTCAAAGACTGTCAGCAAACCACAAACAGGTTAGCAGGTTGAGTTAACACATTGCATACGTACACGTACTGAGAGAAATACAGATGTTTTTAACAATGTAAGTTACAACTAATAAAAAAAGGATCCTAGGCGACTATAATCGTTTACATTGGTTGATAATGACATATTTAAGGACACATGGTTCAACTCATCTCACAAATTATGTCTACCCCACACATTAAACCCCCTAGATAGATAGGTAGGTAGGATAGATAGATAGATAGGATAGGTAGTAGGTAGGTAGGATAGATAGATAGATAGATAGATAGATAGGTAGATAGGTAGATAGGTAGGTAGGTAGGTAGGTAGGTAGGTAGGTAGGTAGGTAGGTAGGTAGGTAGGTAGGTAGGTAGGTAGGTAGGTAGTTAGGTAGGTAGGTAGGTAGGTAGGTAGGTAGGTAGGTAGGTAGGTAGGTAGGTAGGTAGGTAGGTAGGTAGGTAGGTAGGTAGGTAGGTAGGTAGGTAGGTAGGTAGGTAGGTAGGTAGGTAGGTAGGTAGGTAGGTAGGTAGGTAGGTAGGTAGGTAGATAGATAGATAGATAGATAGATAGAAAGAAAAAAACAATCAATGCTCAATTGGGTCATAACGTTCCAAAATAAATAAGCAATGAAATGAGTAATGCTTCTGGGTATAATATGTAATATATATTGTTATATACATTGGGTGTAATATAAGTGCCTAAAACATGATCCTCCACAGCAGTGACTTGAGAATTAGCTTTGTTGCTTTCTGAGATATTTACATCCTGGGAGTAAGTTAAAGGATTATTTTCTGAGTAGTCTGAACCTGACTTGCATTTTCTAAATATTCCTATGACTTGTTCTTTGAAATTGATATTAACAGCAGGAAGAAATTAAACCATGTAGCTAGCAACTTCACTTGACAAAGCAATGCTAACAGATACTCACCACTCAGTTTATTTGAAAGAATGAATGAGTCGTTTCTGGTTTCTTTATACATTCCAAGTCCACTAAACAACAACAACAACAACAAGATTCCATTTATAGAGCGTCTTTCACGTCGGGAGGACGTCCCAAGGCGCTGTACAGTTGGGTCAGGACCCGAGCAGGGGGGAAATGGTCAGGGTGAGGGGAGGGAAGGGAGGGAGCGAGGAGGGGGTAGAGAGTCGAGAGGGGAGCTGAAGGCTCGGTCAAAGAGAAAGGTCTTGAGACCGGCTTTGAAGGAGGAAAGGGAGGAGGCGGCGAAGGCACTGGGGGATGGAGTTCCAGAGCCTATGGCCTGAGAGGCTGAAGGCCCGGCCAGCGATGGTAGGGCGGTTGGGGCGGGGAATGTGGAGCAGACCGGAGCCAGAGGAATAGAGGGTAAGGGCAGGTAGGTAGGGGGATAGTAGGTCGGAGAGGTAGGAGGGAGCAAGGCCGTGAATGGCCGTGAAAGTAGGATCGAAATAGTACTGAAGACACATTCATGATTTACTATCCCTTTCTTACATAAAGTACCTTAATGCATGTCCACAAAAGGGAAAGTGGGATCATTCAATGAGAAGGAGAAAATAGCATTGTTAAAGGAGCAGCCCTTTTACAAAATGCAGTAACAGCACATATGATAAGGTCTTTCCTCCTGTGTTTATTCTGAGGGAAAGGAAACTGACTTATTTTGCTTACGAAATGCAACTATTGTACAAAAGAACACATCCTGCCGTTGTATACTATTTATACATCAGTGGGTTTTGTTGTTTGAATTCAATTTCATTTTTGTTCAAAAAAAAGTAAAGTCACTTTAGTTTGTTTGATACAGGTAAAATTTGTGAGAAGGGCTGCTCTTTCATGCCTCCTGGTGGCTCTTTCAAACATGGCAGAGAAGGCAACTTTGAGCATTCTGACCAATCACCTCCTCAGTTGCTGCAGATACAAGACTAGAAAAAGAGAATGTGGAAATGTACAACTTAAATACGCATATTCTTCAATAATAGAAAACTTTGCACATATGCACATTCTTTCCACCCTATGAACTTGATTTTATTGTCTCTAGATTGCCACTTTGTAGTGCAAATTTGACAGGGGCGACTTTTATAGACTGTGGTTATTCGCTTTTGTGGACATGCATTAAGGTACTTTATGTAAGAAAGGGATAGTAAAGCATGAATGTGTCTTCAGTACTATTTCGTTGCTACTTCCAATTCGGGGTCCACAGCAATTGATGATTCAGGAGCAGTAATCCCGAATCATCTCAAGGCTTAACTAGGGAAACCCCCCAGAGATCATCCAGAACTCTGCAGCTAGTATCCTCTCCCGCACCAGGCTCCGTGAGCCCATCACCCCCACCCTCGCCTGGCTCCACTGGCTCCCCATCCCTCAGAGGATAAAATTAAAAATCCTCGTCCTCACTTTCAAGGCCCTCCATGGCCTTGCCCCCTCCTACATCTCTGACCTGCTGACTCCCTACCAACCTGCCCGCTCCCTCCATTCAGCGGGCTCCGGTCTGTTCCGTGTCTTCCTCCCAATACGCCCTACCATCGGCTGCCGGGCTTTCTGCCTCTCTGCCCCCACCCTTTGGAACTCCATTCCACAATCCCTTCGCCTCACTCCCTCTCTTACCTCCTTCAAGGCATGACTCAAGACTCTCCTTTTCGACCGAGCTGCCCTCCTACCCCCTCTGCCCTCCCACATCCCAACCCTCCCCCCACCATGCTCAGGTCCTGATCCTCGACTGTTCAGCGTCTTGGGATGTCCTCTCAATGTGAAAGACATTTTACAAATATAATTTTGTTGTTGCTGTTGTAATGTATAGAAATGAATCTGATCAGAGCCAGCAAAGAAGCCTGAGATCTTCTTACCTGCACATCTTGGTGTAAACTCTGATGCCTTTACCCATTAGCCAATCAGAAGATGCCAAACATACTCGTTCTTTTATTTTATAATAGATAGAAGAATTCATATTAAAACATCTTGTAATTCAGGAAATTCTTGGAATACATACGTAATAGATTCATCATTATCTGAAGAGCTCTGCCTAAACTATCCAGATTAATTCGTTCTCTTTTGGGGAGGCTGGCAATTCTCACCTTTGTCGATAGTCATATTTCTTGCCATCTCTAGGCAACTTATAGAATTAACAGTTAACATGTGCCAGTTTGATTCCTCCATCTCAATGGTCTTTGGGACAATTTTTCATTATTTCAGACAATTGGATAAAGTCATTGCTTTAGAGAAATATGATTTAAGCAATTATTACAAGATTATTATCAAATCCAACTCTGCACAAAGTAAAAGCCAATTTTGTGGATAATGCACACCTAAAATAGAAAAGTCATCAAATTCAACATCCAAGAAATATAAATTTAAAACTTATTTGCTTAGGAATCAATGTGAAATGTCAAAATATGGAAATAAATAACATAATGTCCCATTTGAAACACCAGTAATTGTTTTGGCTGGAAAATCATAAAAGCTATTTTATATTTGCATTGGATTGTTTTCCTATTTGAACAACATTTTTTTTATAGTGGAGACGGAAAATCGGTGCAACCAAAGAAAAGATAATGAAAATCCTTTCAGATTAATGACTGCGAACAATTCCATTAGACAATTTCTTCCCCACTATTCCACTGCTCTCCAGGGCTGAAACCACCACCAAAAATAACTTGCATTTATATATCGCCCTTCACACTGGATAACGTGAAAACTAAGTGAAAATCATACCAATTGCTCTCAAGCATGTATGTCTTAGTGCTACAGCGAGCATTTTCTTTTCTCACAAGGTCATCAAGGGAATCAAACAAAACTTTTTAATGCATACATGGATGACTTTAAGATAAAACAGCTTGTAATTCAGAAAGAGTTGGGAATGCACAACAGATCAATCGTCATCTGAAATCAAAAATAGTTTAAGATTTTAATGTGACCCTTTACTTTAATCCAAATGGTGATCCTCTTTGAGATACCAACCAACTTTCAGTTCATTTCTAATATGTTCTAGTTTTATTTCAGAGTTCCAGTTTATTTTTCTTTAATTTATAAATTACAGTATAACAGAGCTCATGGTGATGGGTTTCCGCATGTTTCAGACACCCAGCCTACCACGACAAAAGTGCAACTTCCTGCTAAATCACCAATCTTCTTCAGAAACTGAAAAATATTATCAACGGAACCCAGATTTGTAAGCTAAAAACAACTCACTTTGTTTGCTAGATTGAAAAAGATCATAAAACAAGCACAAACTAGTAATAAATAATCACACAAGAAAATATTTACAAGTATTTGAAGAAAATACGTCATTCAACAGTCTGAAGTTATTTACTGTCCTTACAGATATAGTAGTGGGTAATAACCTTGGCTCTTTTTGATATTGAAAGATTGCTCAGGAAATTCAGTACATTTGCTCATTGTAGACTTGCTGGTGCGTATTGTTAATGGAGATTTCTCACCAATTCATTCATTCAGATGGAGTGTTAGCCTCGCTCAGTCAGTAGCACTATGCCTCTGAGTCATAAGGTTGTAGGTTGAAGCCCCACATTGGGACTTTGAACTCACAGTCCAAGCTGACACTCCAGTGCTGTGCTGGGAGCCCATTGTAATTTCAGAGAAGCCATCATTGTTAAATCAACCTCCCGTTGTGATCAAATGGCACTATTCAAAAAGAGAAGGGAGTTTCTCCTGATGTCCTGGCCATTAATCCCCCGGATAAAATTAACACAGTCCCTGCACTTCATAGCAAATCCTTTGAACTGCTTTCAGCTGTCCTCCTGACATGAAAAATGCAATATCAAATGCAAGGATTATTATTATTATTATAAGCAATAACTAATTGTGCAATATAAAATGGGAGCTTTTGTGCCCCGAGCCTCCTTATTGGTAAAATTGCTCAGAACAAAAAAAATCATCCTAAATTGTACCTTTTTAAGCTGTATAAGACTTTGATTTCAAATACATCTCTTTGAGAAACGCATTTCAAAAGGCCCTTTAATGAACCTGATCTGACTAAAGCAATAGTCAAAAGCAAGTGGTGACGTACTAGACAACACCCAGATTAAAGCATCGGAGCATACCTGAAGCACATTAAAACATAATATAACACATGATTGTAAATAAAGCCAGTCATTGCCTCGGTCCCTGAGATGTTAACTCTGCACAGTCTGGAAAGATGCTGCCTTGTACAATTTTAAACTAAAGCATTTGAAAACAGCCACAAGTCCTGTTTCATCTCAAATTAAAACGTTAAAGGGAAAAGTAATACAGTGTTAAATGGTTCACTAGTCTTCATCAATGTCAGACACAGAGCACTTATCTAAATGCGCTTAACTAATAACATGATACACATGATTGGTTTAACCCTTAGATTGCTTAAACCCTTAGACTACTTGTATCCTTGGATTTGTAGGTGTTTGCGTATAAATTGCACAGTCACTACACTTTATATGATAATAAATAATCCTTGCATATCATATAGCACCTTATCACATCATTGAGACATCTAAAAGGGCATCACAGGATATCCTCTAAAGTGGTGTGTCTATGTATATTTGTGGGCAAATGCAGCAGACAATTTGCGCGCAGCAATGTCCCACAAATAGCCAAGGAATGAATGAGCAATTTTATTTGGTGGATTGTTGGGCAGGACGCCAGGAGAAATTCCCTCACCTTCCGAATAGTATCATGGGATCTTTAATGTCTCCCCAAACAGCTGACAGGACCTCAGTTTAACATCCCAACCACAGGATAACCTCTTTGGCATTGCAACACAACCACAGCATTGCATTCGAGTTACATCTTAGACTACACAAGTTCCAAGACCCAATGTGGGGTTTGAATGCAGAACCTTCTGACTCAGAGGCGAGTTGGGCCACTAACCGAGCTAGGATGACACTATTACCATTTAACACAGTACAAGGAAAGCTTCTTCCTCCTTGTTCCCACAACAACAACAAAATGACATTTATAGAGCGCCTTTCATGTCGGGAGGACGTCCCAAAGCGCTGAACGGTCAGGTGTCGGGGCTGGAGCATGGGAGAGGGGTGGAGTAGGGGTGAGGGAAGGCAGAGAGGTGGGAGGGAGACCAAAGGCATGATCGAAGAGAAGAGTCTTGAGACCGGCCTTTGGCCTTGAAGGAGGCAAGGGAGGAAGAGAGGTGAAGGGACCGTGGGATGAAGTTCCAGAGTGTGGGGTCAGAGACTCTGAAAGCCCAGCCACCGATCATAGGGCTGGTCGGGTGGGTGACATGGAGCAGACCGGAGCCCGCTGAATGGGGGGAGTGGGCAGGTTGGTAGTGAGTCAGCAATTCAGAGAGGTAGGAGGGGGCAAGGCCATGGATGGCCTTGAAAGTGAGGATGAGGATCTTGAATTCGAAACTCTGGGGGATAGGGAGCCAGTGGAGTCGGGCGAGGATGGGAGTGATGGGGTCACGCAGCCTGGTTTTGGATGATCTGCAGCTTGTGAAGGGAAGAGTTGGGAAGGCCGATGAGGAGGGAGTTCCCGTAATCAAGCCTTGAGGTGACGAATGCGTGGGTGAGGGTTTCGGCAGCCTGAGGGGTGAGGCAGTGGCAGAGTCTGGCAATGTTGCGGAGGTGGTGGTAGGCAGTGCAGGTCATGGCGCGGATGTGGGGGAGAAAGGACAGTTCAGGGTCAAACAAGATACCCAGGTTCCTGACTGGCTTAGTGAGGTTGAGTGTGCAGCCGTGGAGGCTGATGCTGCCAGCGCCCGAGGTGCGGAGGTGCTGGTGTGAGCCAATCAGGAGGGCCTCGATCTTGTTGATATTGAGTTGGAGAAAGTTGACCCTCATCCAGGACTTGATGTCGGACAGGCAGTTGGTCAGGACGCCAGTAATCCTGGAGTTGAGGGTGGAGGCAGAGAGGTAGAGTTGGGTGTCATCCGCATACATGTGGAAATTTACCCCATGTCTGCGGATGACATCACCAAGGGGGAGCATGTAGAGGGTGAAGAGGAGAGGACCAAGGACGGAGCCCTGAGGAACACCACACGAGACGGTGCGAGGGTTGGAGGAGAAGCCATTTGCCGTGACGAAGTGGAGGCAGTGTGAAAGGTAGGACCTAAACTAGTCAAGGACAGAACCTTGAAGGTTGAGGTGGGAGGAGAGGCGGTGGAGGAGGATTGAGTGGTCCACGGTGTGAAAGGCGGCGGAAAGGTCCAGGAGGATGAGAAGCCAGAGGGAGCCCTGGTCACACATGGTCAGGATGTCGTTTGTGACCTTGACCATGCTGTGGGCAGCACAGAAACCCGATTGGAGGGGTTCATGGAGGGAGTGGGAGGAGAGAAAAGAGCGAAGCTGGACGGCAATGGCTCTCTCAAGGACCTTCGATAGGAAGGGGAGATTTGAGATGGGCCGGTATATAGATGGCTGTGATGGGTCGAGGGAAGGTTTCTTCAAGGTGGGGCTGATAGTGGCTGTTTTGAGGGGGGAAGGAACAGTGCCAGATGACAGGGAGAGGTTAATGATGTCGGCGAGTAGTGGGACAAGGAGGTGGAGCTGGGATTTAAGGAGAGGGGTGGAGATGGGTCCAGGGAACAGGTGGTGGGCTTCATGGAGGTTACCGTGTTGAAGACAGAGGAGGGGGTGACAGGTTCAAAGGTGTGGAAGGAGGGATGGGTAATTGTCGGATGGGTAATTGTGTGGGGTGGGGGTAGGGAGGGGTTGGAAGTTGGGAGGGCAGTGGCAGCTGAGCAGATTCTCTCAATTTTGGACTCAAGGAAGTCCAGCATTGTCTCGCAGTGAAAGTCAGAGGAAAGTATCTGTGAGGCGTGTCGTGGAGGAGCCGGTTAGTGATGGAGAATAGGAGCTTGGGATTGCCTTCTGCGTCCAGGATTAACCTGGAACAGAAAGATGATTTGGCTGAGGCGAGAGCGGAGCGGTAGTTCTTGATGAGGTCCAGCCAGATGTTGCGGTATATATTTATACAGCGGTATATAAATAGATGCATATTTTGGAGTTAGAAGCAAGTTATCAAAACAATGATTGAGTGAAAAGCAGTGTTAAAGTGTATTTTTCAGTCAGTGAGAAGCTAGAAAGGTAATGATTAATAGGGGAATTTTGTAATGTGGCAGAGCAGTTAGTGTCAAGCAAACATCTTTCTTGGATGCCAACAGGAAAACAGTCCCAATGAGTGAGTAAATTTGTCAGTGGTACATAAAGTGTTAAAATAAGAGAATGCATATTCCAAGCCTTTAAGAGAGCCTGTCTCAGGATTGTCGAGGAGAAGCATCGAGGAGAAGCAATGTGGGAAGCATTTAGTGGGAACAGAAGGAAGTCGAAAATAAGGTAAAAAAAGAAATATGGTAATTTCCAAGCACTGTTTTAATGACATGAAACTGAAATCCATCATTTGGAGAAAAGGAGGAAACATAGGAGGGACCACAGAGGTCGAATAAAGAAGTCAAACATAACCTAAAGACTAATAAGAATTATTGTCAAAACTACAAAGAAATATAAAAATCGCAAGTCAGGGTGCCATCAAATGACTGGTGAGCACAATTAAAATGATTATTCTGAGGAAGAGAAAATAGAAAGGCAGATTATAAGTAGCTGCAAGACAGCAACAAAGAAATCACTTAGCAATGTAAGATGTAAGTCGTGTTAAAAGAACAGATAGATCCTTAAGGGATGAGCTCAATAGTAATATAAAGTGGTATTAGGAAATGACAGATGTGTTAAATTAATTCTTCATACTGCTGTTTCTTCATGCTGCTGTTCACAAATGGATTTAAATGTGGAATAATGTAAGGTAATGCACATCAGCAAGAGAAATATGAAACGTGTCGAGAACAAATAGTGTTCATTTATGAATTATTGACCATTCGCTAAGAGTATCCAGTGAACGTACATCTGTTATCAACAAAACTGATTAGGTGTTATTACGGATACACTGTAATTACATTTAATGTGTTCAAACAGATCATTTTAACCCCATGTAACCCGTTTGTAACTTATTACAAAAGCCACAGTTAGAATATTGTGTGTAATTGTTGATATCATGCACACCAAATAAATTGATGGATTGGAGAGGATCCAAAATGAGCAACAGAGATAATTCTGAGAATTAAAACCACAAGATATGAAGGACTGTTTAACGAAATGCACAAATAATCATTGGAATAAGTTTGGATCTGATCATGGACTTCAATGTGGTTTCTTTCCAATGACGTAGGTAACACACCTCAACAATAAATTAGTTTTAAAAATAATCTATATTAATATTTGATTAAATAAATTAATAAATAATCATGCATTTACAGAATTATTTATTATTATTAATAAAAACTTTTGGAGCGCAGCAGTCTGGAATGGTGCAATCCTTCCCAGAAATATATTTCAACAAGGAGAAGCAACACGGTCCTGTTGGGAAAGAAAAGTGCACCATTTATAGTCTGGATTACTTTCTCAGTGCAGCAGAGAACAGTCCTGGACTCTTGGCAATACATTTGCTTTTAGTATCTTACTGAAATTAACAATTTATGTTGAACTTTGACATTCCACCACTCGTAAAGATACAGCTCCTTATTACGTTGTCGATATGTCTCAAAGCATTGTAAGGTATATTGTCTAGATACATGCAGAGGATTGACTACAGATGGAATTTTATAAGAGTTAATTTAGCTCTTTATTGTACACTATGTTGCTCGAGGCATGGGGATGTTACTGGTAATGCACAACTGGTCAGGGCCAGGGAATAATTTCAGAGTTATATCTTGTTAGTTTAACCTATGATTGCTCATCTCCAACAATAGATTAAGGCAGATGACACCTCAGTTTTAACATCTCAACTGTGCTGTCTTTCAAGATTTTGCCAAGAAAACATTTATACATTCACTATTTTAAAATTTTGGATCCAGAATCGTAAAGTTTGGTGCAGGATCATTCAGGAAAATTGCAGATCTCAGTCTGAATTGGATTCAGACTCGCTGAAGTATGTGGATCATTAATCTTATCCTGCGTCTATATCCACAGCATGAAACTGAGTACTCCATATAAATTACCACATTAATGGTAGAATATAAACAGTTGCAATTACCACCAATGCTAATACCACTAATAATGAATATAAAATGAAGTCCCAGGGCTATTTGTGTCTCTTTTCCCCTTGAAGCAGAGTGCAGAAAACCCACAACGATGTATAATTCTCCTATTACCCTTAACCACAAAAAAATCCTTGAATGACATTTCATTACATACAAAGAAACCTCTCCGACATGTAGTTTCTTAGTATTTTAACTAGCTGTAGGAAGGCTCCTGATATCATCACTTTAATATACGGTTATTTACAAGTTATTAAAAAGCAATCCATGGTTACTGTGAATTCTTGACAGAAAATCTTTCTGAAGCCTGCAGATAAAATGATCAACTGGATTATTGCAAGGGACTGGATAGAGAAGCAGAGTGCAGTGCTTTTTAAAAAAAATCTAAATGTTTCCCTGAAATGTAGTGAGTTGAAGCCACCTAAATTAACAGTAAATCAATTGGGTGAATAGTGTTGAGGATCCCTCTGTCGCTGTATTTTTAGCACAATGATATTAAGGTTTATCACTGGACTTGCTAGCATTTGTTCTAATCACCCTGACTGAATCTTGCAGTTAAATCAATGAAAGTTAACAGGCAGAAATATTAGAAAACTCCAATATTACTATTATATTAATGTGCTAAAAATAGAGTGATCAAATTACGTACATGCTAGAACTTCAAAATCAGTATGTCTAACTGTTATTTAAGCCTCACTGTTGTTCACGTCTAACCAGAGGAGGCATAGTGAACAAGAATATTTTACAATAAGGCAGTTGCTAGTTGCTGTGACCTGACAAGTAAGGACTAGAAAATCCAAAGATAAGTATTTCAAAGCTAAAAAGGCACAATGACTGAAGTATGTGTCGGAGTATTATAATTTTGTACAGGTACTGAGACATTGTTAGAAGATTCAGCAAACTTGGATGGGCTTATCGTTCCTCTTTTCCTCAACAATTTATGCGTGTCATTGCCCTTATGGATCTCAAAGAATCCATATGTGTCTTCCTACACAAATGTGTGTGTCACTCCCTTCTTGCTGCTCCTTCACACAGGAACCTGGAATTGTGTTCAGCCTGGCACAGTGGCAGCACTGTCGCCTCTGAATCAGAAGGTTGTAGGTTAAAGCCCCACATAGACTAAGATGACACTCCAATGTGGTGCTGGGGAGTGTCACATCTTCGGAGGTGCCGTCCTTCGGATGAAATGTTAAACCGCAGTCTCTCGAGGTCCTTGTACAGCTGGAAGTTAAAGATTCCTTGGCACGATTCAAAAAGAGGAGGGAGTTTATCCTAGTGTTCTGGCCAACAAATCGCTCAGATAAAATTGCTCACTCACTCCATGGTTATTTGTGGGATATTGCTGTGTGTAATTGGCTGCCTGGAAAGTCTGCCAGACAGTAATATCAGTGTCAAGCTATGGGGATTAAGCTGATTAGACTCCAACAGTACCCCAAAGCACACTCTAGGGTCCCCAAGCCTTGGCTCTTGCCAACTTGTGCCTAATACTTTCTGGAATTAGGCAAGCAGGCTAGGTCCCTCCAGGGAGAGAGTGTGCATCCCATTCCAACAAGTTATCTCTGGAATTCTCAGTTTGGTTTGGATACTCTTAAGCATGGTGAACCCACAACCCTCTGACTCAGAGGTGAGTGGGGACACTAACTGAGACAGGCTGACACTATGACCATCTAGCACAATACGAAGAAAGTTTCTTCTGCTGCGTGTGTCAGACACCCAGCTGCCCAAAACTAAAACACCCACAAAATACATAGTCAATCCTCTTCATGGTATATCGTGTGAAGAGCCTTGAGATGCCTTGACGATGTGTAAGGCACTATGTAAAATCCAAGGACTATTATTTATTATTATTAATAATAACCCGTGTT
This sequence comes from Callorhinchus milii, assembly GCF_018977255.1. Taxonomy (NCBI): domain Eukaryota; kingdom Metazoa; phylum Chordata; class Chondrichthyes; order Chimaeriformes; family Callorhinchidae; genus Callorhinchus; species Callorhinchus milii. The sequence continues at coordinate 42,733,298 of NW_024704742.1, forward strand.
CCCACTGACACTCTATTCCTCTAATGTCCAGTAAACCTCAGAAGGACTGAATGACTATAGTGGTATTGCATTCAATAACTACATTCAATACAGCTGCTATTCAAACAGAATATATAGGTATGCAATAGAAATTAATCGTACATTTCAATAAAACCCCCTCTTTTCTCAGGTGAATAGTCTCTTTGCTTCTTTTCTATTAGTATCCACCCCAGTTCAGAATTCTGATCTCCACATAATTTCCTCACATAATAATACTGTATTGCTAAAGAAAATCTGACGGCGGTAGCAGATGATATGAACACGTGTAACAAAACTTAAATGAGAAAGAGTGAAAAATCTGTAACAAATATCTCTCCAGAACATACCTCTGACTACAACCACAACTTGCACATATTGTGTGTTTCCTGGATCAGTTGGTAGAACTCTTTCCTCTAAATCAGACAACTAAGGCCCTCCTGCTTGGCTCACGCCAGTGCCTCTGCACCTCAGGCTCTGGCAGTATCAAACACCATGGCTGCACATTACAATTCACCAAGCCAGTCAGGAACTTAGGTGTCTTGTTCGACTCTCAACTGTCTTTTCTTCCCCACATCCAAGCCATGATCCACTCTGCCTTCCCTCACCTCCGTAACATCGTCCGACTCCACCACTACCTCACCCCTCAGGCCACTGAAACTCTTGTTCACGCTTCATCACATCCAGACTCAACTATGCAAACTCCCTGCTTGTCGGCCTTCCCAACTCCTCCCTCCACAAGCTGCAGATAATCTAGAACTCTGCAGCCTGTGTCCTCTCCCGCACCAAACTCCGTGACCCCATCGCCCCCATTCTCGCCCGACTCTATTGGCTCCTTATCCTTCAGAGGATCCAGTTCAAGATCCTGGTCCTCACCTACAAAGCCCTCCATGGCCTCGCCCCACCCTACCTCTGCGACCTCCTAATCCCCTACCAACCCGCCCGTTCCCTCCACTCAGCCGGCTCCAGCCTGCTCCATGTCTCCCGACCCACCCGCCCCACCATTGGCGGGAGAGCCTTCAGGCACTCTGCTCCCAACCTCTGGAATTCCATCACCCAATCACTCCGCCTCGCCCCCTCCTTAGCTCCTTCAAGTCCCGCTTCAAGACCCTCCTCTTTGACTATGCCATCGGTCAGCCCCCCGCCCCTCCCCTCCCTTCTCCCTCCTTACCCCAGCTCGGGTCTGAAATGCTGTACGCTGTCCAGCACCTTGGGACGTCCTCCCGACGTGAAAGGCGCTATACAAATGTAATCTTATTATTGTTGTTGTTGTGAGTACAAGCTCCGTGTAAAGATTTTAAACTCACAGGCTGACTTACAGTGCTGGTGGCGCACCGCATTATTGGAGATGCCAACTTTTGGATGAGATGTTAAATTAAGTTCGGTGGATATTATAGTTCCTATGGCATTACTTGAAAACAGAAGGGAGTTTCTCCTTGTGCCCTGGATAAAGTTGATCATGTACTTTGTGATTGTTTGTGCCAAATTGCTGTACTCAAATTAATGTTGTGTTCACCTATAACATACACAATCGTTACACTTTACAGTACCTCCTGTGAACTGCTTTGAGATATTAAGGAATGGAGCCATTTGAAAGTAAGAATGAAAATCTTGAAGTCAATCTTCTGTGTAATAGGAAGCCAACAAAGCCTGGTAAGGATGGGGATGATGAGCTTGCAGATGCTAGGGCAGGAGGTGTGGAGGTCTGGATAATGGGCTGTAGAGGTCTGGATAATTTGGAACTTGTAGAGGTTTGAGCTAGGAAGTTCACCAAGGACAGGATAATAATAATAATAATAATAATAATAATAATAATCCTTGCATTTGATATAGCGCTTTTCACGTCAGGAGGACGTCCCAAAGCGCTTCACAGAACACACTGTAAAGTGAATTGACTGTATATTTGTGGGCGAACGCGGCAGCCAATTGCGCACAGCAATGTCCCACAAACAGTCGTAGATTGAAAATGACCAATTTAATTATTGTTTTTGGTTTTGGAGGGATTATTATTAGGCGTGTGGAGTAAGGAAACTTGCCCAAGGTTTCGCCCTGCCTGGAATTGAACTCAGGTCTCTCACTTGCAAAGCGAGTGCTCTAACCACTGAGCTACAGGACTCCACGATTGGAGGGAGCTGCACTAGTTAAGTATTGTTTGTTTTCACATGCTCACACGCTTAGGTCAGTAAATTCATTCCTGAACAGAAGATCACACCTCAATGTCGGGATCAAATGCTTTCTAATCAAGCGCAACATTCCAACTTAAAAGAGGTTTTCCTGGTGCACAAATAGTAATTTTCCATTACCCACATTGATCATCCTATGGCCTCTTAGACTGAGGGCACCAATGGGGTCTAACACGCAGAATTCACAATCACAATAGCAATTCTTGCTGCTAAATGGAAGTTCATCCAAGTTGACCCACAATAACTCTGACACAATCTATTTGCAGTTCTGATGTTCCTGCAGTTTGGATGAGTCACTATTAATCACTATGAATTATACCCCAATATATACAGAGATCTGGGAGGTTTGTGCTGTTGATGTGTGCATCCACTAGAAATTGTATTAAAGTGGCCACAAACCCATTTTATCTAAGACTCATATGCACCAGTGAGATTTTTTATTTAATTCTTTGGCCCTTCTTTCAAAGCCAAGTAAAGGTGAGAAGATAATGCACTACTGAACTACTGCACCATTAGGTACAAATTCATAATGGCATTTCACATTCTCTAATTTGATGGTAGAGTTAAGATAAATAAAAATGTTCTTCACATGACATAAGTTGGACATCGTTCATAAATCTTTGCCGTAAATGACATATCATTATAGTGCAGAAGCTCCATTCAAGCTATTTTAAAAATGGATTGATGAGCAGCCTGCAACTGCTTAACTGGCAAACAGGGCAGGGTTGCAATATTTATGAATATTTATCTATAAAGTCAAGGACAAACGTAAATTTAGCTAAAAGTTCTGAGACCTACTGATGTCTATCATATGTATCATTATTCACAATATTGTTTTCTCTGCTTTGTTTCTGCTGAGTTGTCCACGAATATGCTCCTTTTCTGTTTGTGTTAATACAACAGAGGCTCCACTACGGCTCTGAGAAGGGGAAAAGAGAAAGGGAAGACTATGACTTTGTTTACAAACAACTTTGAATTCCTTCCTTCAAAAGAGCAGTGTCAGGGAAGTACAGTCTATTAAGAATTGGTTGGGTTCTTCAAGGCTCAGTGGGCTTTTGACCTTTACACCAATGGATCTACTTTCCACCAATGAAAGTGGTTCAAAGATTAAATGTGCGGGAGCATAGCAATAAAGCACAAGTGCTATTGAAGAAAAAAAAGAAATTTAGTGATTCACTTTTTGGGTGTATCTGAGACTTGGTGTGACAAATTGTCTGTTGCTTTTGCTAGAAATAGTCACTACACTATCAGCAATTACCTGTGAAACATTTTGAGATGCTGTGACATTATAGGCACTAAATCAAATGGAGGGATTATTTTTATGAAATAAAAGCAGCTGAGTCATCATTGCAAAGGACTTTAGCTATTCATCCGATGGTTACTCAACATCTGTGTCTGGATCTTGACTTATATTATCTTGACTTATATTGCCACATTAAAAATGATGATTCAGACAGAGTTCAGAAAGTGGTAGGAAAAGTGAATGAGGTAAGTGGATCACAGGGGAATATAATTGGAATATATATAATTCCTGCTGCAGAAAAATGTTAGGTCTCAACTAGTCTAACATAATCACTTTAGGATAACCAGAAGTATTGTTGCACTCTTGTGCAAAATCCCCATTTAATGTCAGTTTATTTTAACCCATCAGGAGATGTGGCCAAGATTGGACAGAACCAACATTTATTGCCTTCTGTTTAAATGACTCCCATGCTTGGAACTTTTCTGTAAAGGCTGTCTTATACCTAAGTGGCTCACTAGGCCATTTCAGTTGGCATTTATGAGTCAACCACATGATGTGGGATTGTCACATATAGGCCAGACTGGATATGATAATATTTCCTTGTTTTTTTGCAAATAAATCTGACAGTTCTGTGGGCAAGATGCTGGCTCAATTAACAACTGCCATTGAAGTTTTGATAGCTACTTCACAGGTGTTTACGGACCATTATTGTGTGCTAATTGTCCGCCAAATTTGTTTTCAAATTTCACAGCTGCTAAACTATACTTTACTGTATATCATGTGAAGTGCTTTGAGATGTTCCAGTGAAATGGTTCTATATCAACAGTTCACTACCATCCCATTCATAATTGTGATCCTTTCAGATCTATTCTGGCCTCAATGTAAGATAGTGCTATGTGGATTTTGATACAAATGACTATGGAAAAATATAAAATATTGTTGCCTACAAAATATACAGAACTGCAAAGAAACTTTGTGAAGCACTTTGAGACGTTCTTCAATGTTATACATAAATATATATATCTATGTCAAACTCAAGACTTATTACTATTATTATGAGTGCTAAATTACAATCTATTCTTGCAATTTGTAATTAGATTCTTGACTAGGGTTCCTTGAGGCATTGTTATGCCACTGACTGAGGCATAAAATGTGGAGAGAATTCACCCTAGGTTTTCAGATAATGTCTGTATAATGCAAAGAATGCACAACAACTGTGCGGGGTGAATAGGAAAACTTTTCAGTCATAATTTTATATTGCCTTAGTTTACACATTTACATCAGCAGGGTCAGACTGGGACTTAACAGGGACCCGATAATAATAATAATCATAATCCTTACATTTGCTATAGTATCTTTCATGTCAGCAGGATATTTCACAGGATATGCTGTAAACTATTGTGAATATATTTTGTAGATGAATGGTAGCATCAGGCCTGCAAGGGAGCACTGAAGACCCGCCTACCAGTTGCAGGGTGTCCTGCAGACTAATAACGTCTCTCCTGGCATGAGCAAAGAACAGTGCCTTTGAGGACTTGCACTGGCCCATGATGTAATGTTGGAGCTCTGCAATATGAGGCCTCTGGACGTGTTAGGAGATTACGGAGTGCTCACCAGTGGCAATGACGGTAACACCTAACATCCTTTCCGGACGCTACCTGTAGACATTGTGTTATCCATCAATCATTTATAAATACACATATAACAACAGTAGCAATGCCCTGATTTGAGTTAGACAATGTTTTCTTCTGAGGAGGTCAGATGGGATCATCACCACTTGTGTCACCTTGGTTTGTCCTGATTTTAACCTTTATGCAGAAATCAGCACTACAGCTGTATCTATAGCAACAGCATTTGCCATCAGCAAGCAATGAACATCAATTTTGGTGCCCTAAGAAATTGTTGCAGCATGTAACAGCTCTGAGGCATCATATACGCATATTCCACATGATTCCCCAAAGAGAAACATCTTTTCTGTTCACCAACAATAATTGTGAGAGTTTGCCTATAAAATACACAGTCACTACATTTTATAGTAATTCCTTGAAGGGCTTTGAGATATTCTGCCAATGTGAAAGGCAGTATATCAAATGTAAGAATTATTAATAAAATATTAAATACAACAAATTCTTTGCAATAGACTGCGAGGCTGTGGAGAGGTGCCTCAAATCCTGAAATTTCCATCCTTACTCTTGGCTGGTGGAACAAACATAATTGGAAGAAATGTAAAATTAGATGCGGAAAAGGCAGAGGAGTGGGACTAATCGGATTGGTACAATCTGTAAGGATGATAGACCAAATGGCTTTCTTCTGCCTCGAAAGTTTTACAGTGCTTTGAGTGACCCTATTTGTCCTCTGCGAGGAGGTCATGTGTCATCATGAAACTCTCCTCCTTAGTGCTGATACAAACCCACATCCCCCTCCCCTCAACGCCATGCACTCTCCACCACGTCTTTGCTCCTCTAAGCAACTGCCGCCACATGGAAGGCTGTGAAAAAGATTTGTACAACTACCTTCCACTTTCAAATAGGATTCAACTCACTGACTGCTGGATTACACACCCACGGGAGTTTTGCAAGTAATATCTGATAACAATTCAAATCAAGTGTGAAATTGGTGACTTTATACTGGCACCTGAGACCGAAATCGCTCATAGTTTTAGTCTTATAGCCATTGTGCGATTTAAAATTTTAAGACAGTGGACTTGAGCCTGAGACTGTGAGAAACTACCTGTGAGAAAGGTTATCTGCAAGTTGTTGTCGTCAATGCCATTTGTGATAGAACATCAGTTACCACAAGAATGCCTCACAGGCCCCCAGTGGTATTGTGCCTCAGCAAATAGTATCCAATGGGCCTTACGCATCAGCTGGAAAGCTTGGTGGCAAAAAGAACATCCCCAATTCAGAGAGATGGCATAAAAGGACATTATTATTGAAAATGTCTCCTTGCATTTTTTAAGAGAGAAAACAGTTGACCCAAACTGACAAGAAGGATGACATTGGGTCTCTTAACTTGAAAAGATCAATGTTCTTTTGTGAACTGCTCCATAAAATGATCACCTTTCAGTGGGCTCATGACTTTGGAATAGTAAGTGGAAATAGAGGTGATTGTTTCACAACCATATATTTTCGGTCATGTCAAGAGCATTGTAGACTACAAATAACAGAATAGGAAGGTATTTCTAATTCACCTTAGGTACCCTTTACAGTCACAAGCCTCGAGACTAATGGCTCATCGCCAAAGTTCATTCCTTAATAATTACAAGTGTTCTCTTCTAGAGCAACTGTCTCCTATTCAATTTGTGTAGAATACAGCATTATGGAAGCTGTTTGCGACAGAACAAATTCTCCTCCACTGTGTCAGTGTCACTAGTTATCTGCTACAGTCTGAGAACATGTTTTATGAATGCTAATACATTTCATAACAAAAATAAAGGAAAAATAGTCATTGATTTGCATGAAATATGCTCATTTGTGACCACTTTGAAGGATTTGTAGAGGTTACAAACTGAGTCCCTGAGTATTTGTAGACGTGCATAATCCCAGGTGGGGAGAAACCTCAGACAAGTTTCCTTACTGAGAGCGAAACCTTGGCAGGGCAAAACCTTGAGCAAATTTCCTTACTCCACATGCCTGATAATAATCCCTCAAGAAGAAAGAAATAATGAATTGGTCACTTCAATTCACGACTGTTTGTGGGACACTGCTGTGCGCAATTGGCTGCCGCGTTTTGCCCACAAATATACAGTCAATTCACTTTACAGTATATTCTGTGAAGCGCTTTGAGACGTCTAGAAGATGTGAAAAGCGCTATATCAAATGCAAGGATTGTTATTACTTATTATTACTCCACATGTTTCTGTTTACCTAGCAGTAAGTAGGAACCCGGTTGTTAGTCGATTAGTCGATCACTTTCCAAGGGTAATAATTCTGCCAAAAAAACAAAAATTTGGTCACTCAATCCACGACTGTTTGTGGGACACTGCTGTGTATAATTGGCTGCCACGTTTTGTCCACAAAATACACAGTCAATCCACTTTACAATATATTCTGTGAAGCACTTTGAGATGTCTTAATGACCCGATGAGGCGCTATATCAAATATAAGGTTGATGATTATTATTACAATATCATACTATCATTTAGGGTATATTTACTTGGCAAAGATTCATGTAACTTTAATTTATTCAGAATATTTGCCATGTGTTTTATGAGCATTAGAATCTAAATGGAATCCACAATATTCCTGGATCAGCTTGATCATAAATTTTGCTTCATCTTTTTAACTTTGCATTGTTACAAAGGATTTTGTACAAATTCGCTTTTCATGTCGAAAAATAATCAGACCACACCTTACACTTTTTGGTGATTTTGTGTTTTCGTGTGTGTGTGTGTGTGTGTGTGTGTGTATATGTGTTCATCAAGACGAGGAACTTAGTCCCGGGGTCTGAAACACTTGCTTTGATTTTCAGCCAGTGTCAGCATCAAGTACCTTCAGTCATCTCAGTAAAAGCATCTGCACTGCACCAGTTTGAATAATATTTACGCTTCGCACACTGACCGGCCCACCGATGAGTATCTGAACACAATGTCAATTAGGCCTCAATTTGTATGCAGGTTTGTGCTTTGGGCTCAGAACTCACCAGGAACTGTCCATGCACATTCTGCATAGGACTCTTACAGCCAGCAGACTGCAAGAGAAAACAGTTAGTCTCCCATCACTCTCAAGCTGGAATTTCCCATCACTCTGGAATTTCACTGTGGTTCTAAAGGGAGAAAGGGCAATGTGCCTATACATAATGCAACTTATTCCTCCTTTTAAAATGTTATTTTTTGCTTGACAGATTGCAACATCCACCATGTGCTGGCCTTTCCCTTACCCCTGTGATTACAGGGTCGTTTTGGCCATCATGTGCTAGCAGTATTCAGATCATTATCATGCTGTTAACGCTGAATAACTCCACAGGCAGGTGGACACAGGCGTTCTGTACGGTAGCATTAAAATAGCACAGTTGTGCTGATCGCTTCCTCCTGCTTTTGTTATTCTCTTCACACAGTTATTTAATTGTAAAAATATTAGTTTTTGTTTTCTTTATCTGGTCTACTGAAGCCGCCGACGGAACTGAATCTTGCACATCAACAGGAAGCGACTGTGAGATTGAATTTTTAGAAAGTTGTGAAAGTATGCATTAATAATTACCATCCAAACTGAGGTATTTTGTATAAAAACATCCAATTTTAAATTGGCAATATGGTGCGTGAGATAGCATTTTGTTTTCACAATTGAAAAGCTGCCAGTGCAAAGTGCTGATTTGGGTTGCTATTAGTGCTCTGCAGACGACATTCTGAGGTGTAGGACGTACTGTTTCTATCACTGTTTCTGACATCTACTCAGTTTTATTGCCTTGTATAAGCAATTTTTTTTAAAGCAAACAAATGTTATGTCAAACTATTGAATCTCTCTTGCCTTTTGGCAATATTTGGGGATTTTAGATATATAATACATTAATGCAGAAATTACACAAGGTGAACTTGTACTTTTAAAGTGAATTATTTTTAGTTCAAAAATAACTACAGTCTAGTAAACTGTGGTCACAGAAAGGTAATGTTGCAAGGACAAAAAATGTTAAAAGTGTATGCTCATTTGTTTTCTGATCATAAAAACACACCAAGTGGTGATACAATTAAGGTGAAATACTCTAACATGGCTCATTATTATTTTGAATATGAGAGATATGTCAATGTTGCTGCAAAGCCTTTCTAAAGAACATGTTCTCACTCCCATCCTATCTTGCAATCTCCTTGGACTCAATTGCCCAGTCGCTACATCCGCTCAGCAAACACCAGCCTGCTTCACACTACCCCTGATCTACTCCTCATTTGAGCCATTCTGTCCCTGCTCTCTGGAACTCCATCAAGATTCCCTCTGCCTTGGGCCTGCCTTAAGAAAACAACCTTAAAACTTATCCTTTCAACTGTGTTTTCAGCCACCTCCCCACACAGCTCGGGCTCTCAATCAGTCGTGTGAAGTGCTTTGAGTCATCCCCCTGATGTGAGAGGAGCAATCTAAATGTAAAATGTTATTGTTGTTATGTGGTCCTCAGATAGATTATATAGTGTGGCATTTGTTCCCACTAACCAATCTTAATGGTACATTTCTGCTGTTCCATCACAGGCAATAGACCAACCAATTTAAAGCTTAGTTAAACCTGTGAATAATCTTCTGGAAACAGCATCCTTAAAACCATGATTACTGTTGGAATCTTGCTGCAGTAACTATCTGAGTTGAAAGAGATGTAATTGAAACTCAAATGGTTATACAAGGCTAGTTCTTTAGCAGGGTTGCTAGGTAAGGAATCGCATGAGGTCAGAGGAGAGTAGGCATGAAGGTCTATCATTCGAGTCGTGTGAACCATACGTAAATCCTTTGATTGTGTAATGAACATCCATTGAAAATAAATAAGTGTATCTCTATTTCTTTCCATCTTCTGTTGAATCTTCCTGGGATATGGATCCAAGGGGATGTGCAACCCACTGGGTACCTCACCCAAATTGTCATTCACACGCCAGTCTGGTGAATTTGGAACATTACTTGTCTGGCCATATTCCTCCTGCCCCAGTACACACACACACACACACACTTTCCAGCAAGGTCAATGTCCGATGATCAGGGATGTTGAAGCCATCTTTCTAGTCCTTTCTGTTACACAACCTGAAATCAGCACAGAGTAGAGCTGGGCTTGGGACTTTCAGGCTTGTTCATCAACAATAAAAAAGTAACTACAGTAGCTTTTCAATGCTGATTAGCACATATAGAAGTCTANTTTTTTTAAAAAGGAAATAGATAAATACTTGAAAAACAGGAATATTAAAGAGTGTTGAGATCGAGCAGGAGAGTGGGATTAGATTAAAGTTGCATGTGAAGAAAAACACCAGCTCAGACTTGATGGGTCAAATAAGTCAATTTCTATGCCCTAACATTTTATGATTCTATGATAAGCGTACATATTCAGTGCATCATATTGTTAAGAGAATGCAGTCAGAAATATGACTTCCTTCTGCCGGCTCACACCATTTGATTGACCTTATGTTTAACATAAGCGAGTGTTTATTGGAGCAGCTTCAATCAACTGGGATGGAATGTGACTGTGGTACCCAATGGCTCAGATCAATTTCAATTTTACATCAATAGACAAAATGTGAGTAAACTTGTACTGACTTCATGAACTGTTCCATTCTGGTTTTTCAAGATGGGGTGGAACGTTTAACTGCCATTGTTGATGTTACTGATAATCCAAAACATAATAATTCATATTTTTTGCATCATAAACATTTAGTATCAATAAATAGCATAACTAAACAAATAGCATTATTATTAGCATCAAGAGGAAGGTCATCCGCAAGCAGCTGTTTTGTAAGAACAAAATTCCAGCTTGTGTTGTAGCTCTGATAACCACGTTTGCAGTAATCTTAGGTTATAAGGTTCAGTGTCACTCAATGGAATAGTTTTACAATGGAGTCCTGTAACTCAGTACTTAGAGCACTTGCCTCACAAGCGAGAGACCTGGGTTTGATTCCTGGCAGGGTGAAACTTTGGGCAAGTTTCCTTACTCCACACGCCTGATAATATTCCCTCAAGAAAAATAAAACAATAACAAATTGGTCACTTCAATCCACGAATGTTTGTGGGACACTGCTGTGCACAATTGGCTGCCGCTTTTCGCCCACAAATATACAGTCAATTCACTTTACAGTATATTCTGTGAAGCGCTTTGAGACATCTATTGTGAAGTACTTTGAGACGTGAAAAGCGCTATATCAAATACAAGGATTATTATAGTTCTTGTGAACGACCACTCTGATATGAATCTCCCATGTCACACAGTGAGGCAGCCTTTCAAAGTCAAAATTAATTTCTTTACACAGTATGAGAGAGGCACGCTGACTTTGACTAAAAGTTCAGCAGCGTGTTTGTCCTTCTCGAATGTACTGCTTCAAAGATGAAGGTCATAACGTCCGTGTTAAAATCTTTCATGTGCGTAACACAGCCTAACATTTTCTGCTCAATTTGGTTCTACATTTGTGGCATAACTCAAGCAATGTCTTACCTGCTCAGGCTTAGTCTCTTCTTATTTTTGACCATTTAACAACTGCAAACTAGCAGAAGATGAATGTTACCATTTATGCAGGATGACTAGGCACCAATCTGGCAGCATCTGTTTTGCTGTTTAGAAAAGCACGTAGTATGTTGCTGAGCAAAACCAATGTGAAGAGTGACAGGGACAGACAATGTTCTGATTGATTGGTAAGTTGCCCCTTGATGGATGTCGTTTTATGTAACAGCTGGAATAATCTTGTTTATTTATCTGCAGTTCCAGCTGATCATTATGGCAAAAATATATTTTATAGATCCGTGTGTTGTTACAGTATGTATACACCTGGTAGGAGACTGGGTTGCCTTCAGCAAAGGAGAAAAATGAGGAAGGCATGGTATAGTGATGAGACAATTGAAGGTCCATCAGGACCTCTCTGGATCGCAGGCAGGTAAATCCTGCACTGAATTTGGCAATGGAAGCTGTCCCAATTTAGCATTTAATGGGCACAGATTTATCAATATGCCTTAAAGATTTTACAAATGATGGTTTATCACCGACTGCTTAAATAATGCTGAGCAAATCTTCATAAAGTACTACCATAATTATTTGTTCACATAATAATAATATAATAATATCAAACTCTGAATCCTACACAATTGGCATTAAATATTCAAACCATATCTCCAATGAGTAAGAGAAAGGAAGTTACAGTAAAGATTAAGTTTATCTGGACTGAGTTGTTGGAACATACATCATCTCTGAATATTCATAAGTATTGGATTTTTTTTATAATTCATTCAATTATGGTCTGAACTGAGAAATCTGTCAATCATGCAAATATACCAATTATGATATTATAAAGTTGCTATGATAATTACATTAGTTTTCTGCAAACATTTATTTTGTTATTTTCCTCCTTAAAAGAATAATTATTATAATGATCCTTGAATTTATATAAGATGTCTCAAAGTGCTTCACAGAAATTACTGTACTATGTTTTGTAGACTATTCTGGAGTGAATTTTCACATACCAATGTCCCACAAACAACCAAGAAGTGAATGACCAATTTTATCTTGTCAATCAGGACACTGAATAGTGCTAATGGAATCTTTAACATCCACCTGAACAGACAGATGGAGCCTTGGTTTAATGCCTCATCCAACAAAAAGCACCTCTTAAAATGCAACGCAACAAAAACATTTTGACTCCCCAAGGAGAACAGTCACTAGACCAAAGACCAAACTACACTGCACCTCTCTGGTTACAAAAGGATAGTCAATACAACTCCAATATAGTCAAAATATACCTAAGTTAGCAAATCTAAAGAAATCATGGGAAGAATTCAGTAGTTAAATTACTAAAACGGTAATAGCTACTGGGGTGAAAATTGTAGTTTGCCAAAACCCATTCCATACCTTAAGTATTGCCACTGAAAATTAAGAAACACTTCATCAACTGGAAACTGTCCTTAGGGACAGGTGCAGACTTGAACATCCCTGACTTCAGGAGACTGACTGGTTTCTCCTTCAGGCTTCTTTCTCATTGTCAGTTTGACATTGATGTGCTTTTTGAAAAATAATTAGTGAAAGCCAATTTTTGAATTCCCAGCTGTTAGAACAGCTTTTAGAACTATAACCTTTTAATTTTAAAATTACTTAGCCAGTATCTGGCAAAGAAGCAGACAATCCACATTTGTGAGCCAATTAAAGACTTGGTCAAATAAAACAAAATGCAATTTTGCTTGTATCAATTGGTTCCCTTGAATGTACTGTAATCGGTTTCCTTTCCTATGGACTAACAACAACAACAACAACAAGATTCCATTTATTGAGCGCCTTTCACGTCGGGAGAACGTCCCAAAGTGCTGTACAGTTGGGTCAGGACCCGAGCAGGGGGGATATGGTCAGGGTGAGGGGAGGGAAGGGAGGGAGCGAGGAGGGGGTAGAGTTGAGAGGGGAGCTGAAGGCACGGTCAAAGAGAAAGGTCTTGAGCGGCCTTCAAGGAGGAAAGGGAGGAGGCGGTGAAGGCACTGGGGGATGGAGTTCCAGAGCCTCGGGGCTGAGAGGCTGAAGGCCCGGCCACCGATGGTAGGGCGGTTGGGGCGGGGGATGTGGAGTAGACCGGAGCCAGAGGAACGGAGGGTACGGGCAGGTAGGTAGGGGGATAGTAGGTCGGAGAGGTAGGAGGGAGCAAGACCGTGAATGGCCTTGTAGGTGAGGATGAGGATCTTGAATTCGATCCTCTGGGGGATGGGGAGCCAGTGGAGGCGAGCGAGGGTGGGAGTGATGTGGTCCCGAAGCCTGGTGCGGATCAGGAGGACAGACCGCCAACTCGCAGCAGGACTGTTGGGACAGTATCATCGACTCGATAGCTAAACCCACATCACCGTTACAGTGGTCCAGAACAGTCTGCAGCAACTCCGGATTCTGTTGTGGGAACGCGTGGCAGAGCACCGCGAGGTGGGTCGGATACCCGTGGATGTACAGTCAATTCACTTTACAGTCTATTCTGTGAAGCGCTTTGGGACGTCCTCCCGACGTGAAAAGCGCTATATCAAATGCAAGGATTATTATTATTATTATTATTATTATAGTACACGAGCTGCAGAGTTCTGAATGACCTGCAGCTTGTGGAGGGAGGTACCGGGAAGGCCGGCGAGGAGAGAGTTCCCATAGTCCAGCCTTGACTAAAGAGAGTGATGTGAAAATGCTCTCAATCTGCCAATACTTAAAATATTTTGAAAAATACTACAGTTATGGTACTTAAGTTAGTGCATTTAGCTGCACAGAAAAGTTGAATTATTGGTAAAACCAGTGCAGAACTCATTGTTCCAACAGAGCCACAAATCGATTACCTTGTAATAATGTCTGATACAATCTACCAAAATGTTTAATGTCAGTTTTCATCTCAAGGTCTTCAGTTGACAAATTTCATCATCACCAATGTGCACAGTATCAGCTGTAGTAGAAAACTCTTAATATCATAGTCAGCTTTTACTCAAACGCACTCCTCACCAACCTCCTCACTCCCCAATCCACCAACCGGCGTTTCCACTCAACTGACACCGGGCTCCTGCTCATCCCTCACACCTTCTTCCCCACCATCAGAGGTTGCGCTTTCAGCCACTACGCCCTGAAACTCTGAAACACTCTCCCTCAATTTCTCCGCCTTGCCCCCTCTCTCCCCTCTTTCAAGTCCTGCCTGAAAATCTTCCTCTTCGATCGTGCTTATGGCTACCTCCCCCCGCCCTGACTCAGAGTCAGGCTCCGCCACTGTTAAGCGCACTGAGATGCTACCCTCTGTGAAGGGTGCTCTATAAGTGCAAGTTGTTGTTGTGTTTTTATAAGACACTATGCACAGACAATAAACTACTGCAATTTTCACATAATTTGCAAAACAAGAAGTTGACCTTTAGAAAAAAATGATGAAGTTGCATTTTCAAATTTAGACTGTAGCAGCTAAAAAGTATTGATCTGAAGCAGGAAACATGTTTGTCAAAAGTTTAACTTGCACACTGCTTGAAAGTCAAACTGACACATTCTCTTTACTCAATCATGGGTCTTGTGATGCCAATGACAGGAAGAAGGAAGGAATGGCTATTAGTACTTAAACAAGTCGATAATACTCAAAAATCTGGTGTATATTTTATACGTTTATGCAAGTTATCATATTGTTGAAATACAAGGGTTAGTCTCGGGTTTAAGCTATGGTCTGCTGGTGACATATTCCCTCCATTGCCATCAGCCTCCAGAGTGTGAACCCCACCAACTATATCAGTCTAACTGATAGGAGATTTTGAGGAGATATTGTAAGTTAGGGTGCAATTTACACACTGAATTCATGGTAAATTATACCTTGCAATCAAGGAAACTTTTTTTTAGATTTTAGTTTGGTGACTTTGCAATTAGAATACGCCTTAAGGTAAAAGCAAGTTGATGAGTGCAAATTGGTGAGAGATCTGTGAGTTATCCTTCACCATTGTTGCAGTTTCCCTTCACCTATTCGATTGTATATACACCACAAGAGAGACCTGAGTTCAATTCCCGGCAGGGCGAAACCTTGGGCAAGTTTCCTTACTCCACACGCCTAATAATAATCCCTCCAAAACCCCAAACAATAATAAATTGGTCTTTTTCAATCTACGACTGTTTGTGGGACATTGCTGTGCGCAATTGGCTGCCGCATTCGCCCACAAATATAGTCAATTCACTTTACAGTGTGTTCTGTGAAGCGCTTTAGGACGTCCTCCCGACGTGAAAAGCGCGATATCAAATGTAAGGATTATTATTATTAATAGCTCACTATGGATTGCTTGTATATTAAATAGTAATTCTTGTATTTGACATAATGCCTATAATGTTGAAAATTAGCTCAAAGCATTTCACTAAATTTCTGTGAAGTGTTGTACCTAGAGATTTGTAGGCAAACATGGAAACCAATTTGTGCACAACAAACAGCCCACAAACACCCCTGAAGTAAATGATATATGCACGCACAGCAATGTCCCACAAATAGTTCACGGCTATTTAATGACCTCCTTGTACTATATTAAATGCCACAGTTATTTATTACTATTTATATTTATCGCTGGCCTGCTGCCCTTCATGGAGCCTTTCCTGCCTCCCCCTTATCAAGCAGCACAGAAACATTGTGTTCCATGCAATATTTAATTCATCTCAGTTTGTACTTGTTCCAGTATCCTACAAAACTGAATGAAATTATTGACTTGTACATGTCTGTTGACTGGACCCATGCTCTGTGATCTGCTGTATTAATATATGCCTGGATTTACTGGACATCTTGTGACTCAGAACAGAAATGGGAGAGATTTTTTTTATCTGATTGTCTAGTATGGATTCAATTATAGATGTATAACAGCATTGCTTTCATCCATCACATGAACCAGATTCCTATTACTATATAAAATGATCTCTTTTTGTGATTTTGTTTTAAAGAATTACATATATTGATCTCGTGTTAACGCAGAGGAGTGTTCCACTTCTGAATTTGAATCAAGTTGTTGGTGTTGTTAATAGCATCTCCTCTTGTAAGAGTTGGATTTATTTCCCCATTGCCCAAACCACCCATCCTTTAGTGCTTCTGTGAATCAGACTGCCAATTTAATGGAAATAAGTACTAAATTACAGGCAGTTGTGCGCTGTGCTTTGCCCATGAACAATTGGACGAAGACTTCCAAAGGTCATTTCTCTCAGAGCTGTCAGATGCTGTCATTATACTGCACTTAGCAGTACAGAATTAACACCATCTGTGCAGTAGTGCGAGCCCAAAGCAGTTGAATTACTGCACAAGTCGCCGTTGGGGGGGAAAGAGAGTAACAGAGTTCATATGTGCACAGATTGTGATTAAAAAAAAGCCTTTTGCACTGCCGATGAAGGTTCTACTCATTGGAAGAACTGACAGTCAACTGAAAATAGAATGTGAGTAAAAAAGAAAATGTAGATTAAAGGTGAGTTTTATGAGGCTATGCTAGGTGGTGGAAGACCATCTCTTACTGTATTGGTACCAATGACCTGGGTACATCCTGGCAACATTATACTGCACTTGTCGTATCGTCACAATGGAAATCACTTCAGTTACTGGTAAGAGAAAACAGTTTATTGACAAGAACAGACAGCAGACTCACCACCAACAATTTTAAACCAAGGTCCCAGAAATGAAGCAACAGTAACCCAGAACCTGTGCATTGAAGCAGCATTTTGAGGCTTTGAGCTCATATAGTCTATTTACACTCCAGTGCTGGGGAAACATTGCATCGTCTGAGGCGCCATCCTTCAGATGAGGCATTAAACCCAGGTCTTGTTTACCTATTTACATGGATGTTAAAGATCTCATTCCTTTTTTTTGGTCAGCTGGGTGTTTGACATATGCGTAAACCCATCACAATGCTTAAGAGTATCCAAACCAAGCTGAGATTTCCATGCATCCCACCTACATATGGAAATCTCAGAGATAGACTGTTGGAATGGAATGTACACTCTCTCCCTGGAGGGACGTATCCTGCTTACATAATTCCGGAAAGTATTAGGCCCTGGTTGGCAAGAGCCAAGGCATGGGGACCCCAGAGTGTGCGTTGGGGTACTGCTGGAGTCTAACCAGCTAAAACCACATTGCTTGCCATTGATATTGATGTCTGGCAAGCTTTCCCACTGCTTGTTCAGCTAGGACTACCCTACCCATTAAGGCTTTGGCTTGCAGGGTTAACACGAGGTCGGTGGGATGACTCTGTGCCTCCAGACTGGTCTGCCGTTCCAGGTCCTGCCGATGAGCCAGGCTGGCTGTGATGACATCAGCAGTGCCCTGGAATACTGCGGACCCACCTGGCTCAGGAACCGGACTATCGAGCCCAACACAGAGGGCTGACTCAATTCCGACATTCCATTCTCAGGCATGTCACCTTGGAGCCTGTTCAGTTCAAAGGAGATCCCACTTATCTCCCCAACCCCACAAGGACACTATTCTAAAAGAGAAGGAATTTTTTTCCGGTGCATGGCCAACAATCTCCCAGATAAAACTGGTCATTCGCTTTATGGCTGTATGTGGGGATTGCTGTGTGGACATTTGTTGCCATCTTCAACAAAGTACACTTTACAATAAATCTTGTGAAGTGCTGTGAGAAGTCTCAACAATATTCTTTATGATAATAATTTGCATTCATTATTATCTTCATTTTTACATATTGCTTTGTCCATCATGGCAAATGTACACAGGTTGAATAACAATTCAAACAGTTTAGAAAAACTCAAATAAATTTGAATGAGGTCTTAAATTAATTCCTGCGGTATCAACAAGGATAAGATATTGACAATCTTTTAAGGGTTGTAATGAACCAGAACAGAATGTAACACAAGAACGTGGCAGCAAATAAATCCCCATGTCCTGTTAAAGACGGGTAGAAAATGTGTGGATTAATTAAGTATGAAACTAGATTGAAGAGCAGGAATTATTAACACAAATTTCCAGAGATAAATCAGAGCTAGGAAATAGATCTCCAACTGAAACAAATGAAACATCTAATTATTAAGAAAACAACAAGAAAGGTCTCAACCTCCTGCAAAGTTATTGCTAATTCACTGGTGTCATGGGAACAGCGTTTTCTTTGGTCAGCCGGGGGCCTGACACATGCGGAAAGCCATCACTGTATTTAAAAAAGGGTATCCAACCCAGATAGAGTTCCGCATATGTAAGCCACTATGAATGGCAATTTCCCTGTATCTGGATTGGAATGCGCACTTTCTCACTGAAGGAATACACCCGGCTTACTTAATTTCAAATAGAATTATAATAACAATCCTAGCATTTGATATGGCGCTTATCACATCGTCGAGACGTCAGTAAGCGCTTCACAGAATATACTGTAAAGTGAATTGATTGTGTATTTTGTGAGCGAAACACAGCAGCCAACTGCACACAGGAATGTCCCACAAACAGCTATGGAGTTCATGAAAGGTGCTATATAAAAGTGATTTGTAGCTGTTTTTTGTTTTGCAAGATCCTTTGCTCTTATTCTGATTCTTTCTATCTTTTTCTGTATTTTTTTGGTAGCTTTCCCCCCTTTTCCAATTTTTCGTCTTAAATTCTTTACTTGACTAGAACCATTTTGTTTCAGTTTCATCAACTCGTCATACTCTGAACTCAAAACTTTAGGACTCTCATTGACTTCATCCTCTCCCATTTCTTGTTGCTTTTGTTCAAATTCTTGTTTTTCCATTTCAAATTTGACAAGATCCATTTCATCTCTAGGAAATTTAGCGCCTGTGAGGGCAAGATTATTTTTATCATCTTCTATATCTTTTTTCGCTACGGCAATCCCCTTTTTTAAATCTTCAATCTTTTCCTCAACACTTTTCTTTGTTTCTATTGGTGTGGTTACTTTGCCTTTATCTGTGTCCAAATCTTCCTTTTTGGGCTCTTTCTTCTGCTGTTTCTTTGTCTCCTCGTGTTTTTTTCCCATCGCTGATCTTGATTTCTCCATTGCTGTCACTGTCATTGCCCATACTGCTAGAGATTGAAGCTAACCTCTCGGGCTTCGGTCTCCTTCCTTGCGGCGTTGGCTTCTTCTTCTTGGCCACTGGCTCCTTGCCTCTGGGAGGTTTCTTCACAGAATCTGATCAGTACCATTGCATCAATCAAGTACTCATCTTCCTCATCACTAATAGAGGATTCCTGATCAGAGCTGTCCAAGATTCCATGTTACTTTGATCGCACTTGATCTATCCTGGTTCTCTGCTGTTTGCTTGTCATTTTATAATCTTTCTGTTCTGTCAGCTTTTCTCCTGTGTTCCTCTGGCATAGTTCCTTACAAGTTCTTGTTGTCTACTCTTGCCCATACTGGCTGCACACATAACATTTCCCGTCTCCTGCTGGACCTCTCCGTAAAGGATGCAGTAACCCATATTTGTCACAGGTATCCTCTTTTATACTTCCTGGTCTTCTTTCATTGGTTTCCAGTTAATTGTTTATTTACTCTTATTGGGTTATTGAACAGTCTGTCATTGTCAATGTTTCAGTTGGATTTATAGGTACAACAATAACAACTTGCATTTATATAGTCTTCTTCACGCAGGGTAGCGTCTTGGAGCATTTAACAGAGCTTGATGCTGAGCTGGGGGGAAGTGACTGTAAGGAACTTATGTTTTTCTGTGCTAACCCGATTGTCTTGTTATCACTGGTGTAGGCATTACTGTATTTAAAGCACGTCTGAATCTCCAATCCCAAGGGTGCAACACAATAAGGGGCACCAGCCACATTGCCCTTTTTCTATTCTCTAACCTGCAGCTGCTGGTAGGTACCAGTTTGCTCTCACTCAGTTCAACAGTATATTATGCTTTTGGGGCTTCTCATTGGAATTGACAAACTTATATAAAAATTGCTTTACCTTGAATTATATCCTTGGTTTAATTGTGAATGGATAGTGTTACTCAATTCTGAGTAAGATTGTATTTGGATTTTATAGTAAACAAATGGCATTTAAATCAAGTTAATATGTTAATTCAATCTACAGGGAATATTATTGTGATGCATACTGGAGATTGGTTTGTATTGGAAACAACATTTTTTTGACCAGATTTTATGATGGCATATGATGAAAACCAGACTGAGAGTTCTACATATGCACACCACCAATGCATAATTTTTATCTGGAATAGAAAACACACTCTCTCACTCAGAGAAATGCACACTGTTCACCTAATTCCAGAAAGTATTAATAATCCATGCATTTGATATAGCGCCTTATCCGTATCTCAGACACCAGCAGCATCGATGAATGCACACTGCACCTCACCAAGCCAGTCAGGAACCTAAGCATCTTGTTCGACCCTCAATTGTACTTTCTCCTCCACATGTGTGCCATGACCTGCACTGCCTTCCACCACCTCCACAACATTCTGACGAAGGGTCATGGATCCAAAGCATTGACTTACTTTCCTATCTCCATAGATGCTGCCTGACCTGCTGAGTGTTCCCAGCGACTTCTATTTTTGTTTCAGATGTAGGTCGGCAAGAGTCGAGTGTTAGAGGAACCCAGAATGTGATGGTGTACTGCTGGAATTTAACCAGCTAAAACTGCATAGATTGTTAGTGTAAACACTGTCTGGCAAGCTTCCTGCTGCGCCTCCAGCAAGGAGCAATCTATCTGCTAAGACTTTGGCTTGGAGGTTTAACAGCAGCTGAGTGGGAAGAATCCCTGCCCCAAGTGATTTAGTCTGTACTCCAAGTCGGACTCCCTGGTCTTGTCATCAACAGTGCCTTGAAGTACTGCAAACCCTCCTGACTCAGCAGCCAGACTACCAAGATTCTGCTATTCCACTGCCATGCCTGATACTTTGGAGCAATCTCAGACCTGCTGAGGACTCACCCTAGTTTCTGGAGAGACATTATAAACACAGGTTTAATCATTACATTGATACCAGTTATTAGAAACTCACTGCAAACTGGAATTCAGTGGGAGCAGGTGACTCCTATTCTCATGATTAGTTTAATTATCTTCTTTGTGGACCATTAATTGTTAAGGTCCTAAAACAGGGCCTTGTCAGCAATTTACACACTGTAACATTATGCCACCTAGTCTGTATTAAACTTGACCCCCACCCCCATCAATCCAGTCCTTGCTTCACTAGCTCCCTATTGGCAGAACAGATAGATTTAAAGATCCTCACACTCAACTCACTTCATGCCTTGGTACCTCCCTACCTCTCTGGCTTTCTTACACATCACTCCTCTACCCACTCCCTTCACTCATTAGCTCCAGCCTCCTCCCTCGTCTCCTCTGTGCATCATTGGTGGCCATGCTTTCAGCCATTATGCCCCAAGACTCTACCTTAATCCTTCTGTCTTGCGCCTCCTCATCTGTCTTCAGATCACACCTGAAGACCTTCCTCTTTGAACGTGCCTACAGTCACCTCCTCTCTCTCCCTAGCTCGGTGTCTACTGTTAGACACTGTCTGGTGTGAAGGATGCTATATAAATCCAAGTTGTTATTGTCGTAGTCCAACAGCATGGCCAGAAGGTCCAAGTAAAAGTCTAATCTCTCCATCGTTCCATCCTATTTCAGATAACCCAGTAGATAGATGAAGTGTAACCAAGTACTATTTAAATTCCATACCACAAGATCACAAGAGCATGATGAAAAAGGCATTTGGGCCTATTTAACCTAATTCTTCTAAATTATCCTGTCTACAATCTTGCCATTATAATAAATAATAATAATCCTTGCATTTGATATAATGCTTTATCACGTCTTCTAGACATCTCAAAGCGCTTCACAGAATATACGGTGAAGTGAATTGACTGTATATTTGTGGGTGAAACATGGCAGCCAAATCCACATAGGAGTCGTGAATTGAAGTGACCAATTTATTATTGTTTTTTTTCTTGAGGGTTTATTATCAGGCGTGTGGCGTAAGGAAACTTGCCCAAGGTTTTGCCCAGCCGGGAATAAAACCCAGGTCTCTCACTTGCAAGGCGAGTGCTCTAATCCCTGAGCTACAGGACTCCACATTATATCATCAAGCATTAGAGTTTTTGGCCTTAACCATCCTTTTTTGTAACCCATTACCCTCTGTATACATCAATTACCAGTAAGAAATCAACTTTAGAAATCTATGTCTAATAATTCTGAACTAAAGTTCAACAGGAAATACTGTCAGTGTAGCACTCATGACAAATCTCTCTGCATTTCTGGCATTCACCAGCAAGACAATTCATTTGGGCTATCATCCAATTTACCAGAATACATCACAGATCTGTTCAGGTGTTGTGGGTAAAGGAAGATATATGGAAGGAATATAAAAACTCAATCTCTTGTGATGAAACTGAATGCTGAAATTCTTGATTTGGGGAAGGGTTACACAGTAAGTCTCACATGAAAACAGAAAGACATATGCTTGTCTATTCTTCACACTTCAGTCTCTATAGTCTGATACATATTTTCTGATATGAAATAATCTCTCAAATTGTACATCTTTCAACATCTGCAATAAAGTAACCCTAATGATAGAGCACAGGTTGTCTTAGATCTTACATTTTGATTAAAACACATCCAATTTAAATATAGAAGTGTATAATATTTCTCATGGTAACTGATTTGAACAATTTTTGTTTGTTCCTTTGGAATAATATGTTATTATAAGAATCCTTGCATTTGATATAGCCTTGGGATGACATCTCAAAGAGCTTCATAACATTCACTGTATATTTTATCAGGGAACACAGCAAGCAAATTGGTTGCTGTGTTCCCTTACAAAATGCACAGCGAACTTACAAGATATCCCACAAACAGCCATGAAAGTGAATAGCCTGTTTGATCTGGGGGGATTATTGGCCAGGACACCAGGAGAAACTTCACTTTCAAAAAGTATATGGGATTTCTTTAATATCCCCTTGAACAGGCCTCAGTTTAATATCTCACCCGAAGGATCTCACCTCCAACAATGCAATATTCCCCAATGGAGTGTCAGCCTAGATATGTAAGTTCAAAGTCCTGACCTAGGACTTGAATCCATAACCTTCTGACTCAAAGGTGACAGGACTATTAAGGCAGCCAAATGATACGCAGATCTACAATTTCACCTAGTTTTAGCAAATAAGCCTATTTTGTTTTAAATTTCAAGATAGCACTGTGGAAGATTGTAAATTCAATTGTAATTTGGATGTCGGTTCTTTGTAAGAACTAACCAACTGGCTTCAAAATTGTTCCGCATTTTAGCATTTTGCACAATTCTGCATGATTTTAAAAAGAAAAAGAAATGAGCTTATTGACTACAATTGGGTGAAATGTCATACCTAAAGTCTACACATATCTAAATTTAGTAAAATAACTAAAGGAAATGGGAGAAGCATTACAGTGATGGATAAGGCAGTGGGATTTCATCATCAACCGATCAAATTACAATCAGGGGGTCAGATGAAACCACAAGATTAATAATAGGCATCATTGATTCCTCACTGATGTGCATATTATCAATGAGTTTGAGCTGCAGCAAATATGATAATGGATTTAATTGGCAGAATGCCTGTGGTATCATAATGAATCTCTGATAATCATATTATAAAATTTTCAGAATTAATGACTTCCTTGCCAAGCCTTGAAATGTTTTAGACATTTTAATTAGCTGCTGCACTACAAGAACCTCAGAGAAATGTCAGCGATTATAAAACCCTCTGCAAATGTAAACTGTATTTTAAAGTGCAAACAAACATTATTCAAGTTCCACTTAGTGACTGTTCTCCGTGGGGGGATGGGGAGGTAAACTGGATCTCCTTGGAGTTAAACTGGAATTCTCAGTTTGGTTGGATACTCATGGTGATGGATTTCCGCATATGTCAGACCTAAGTCCTACACAAGTCTGAAAATAAAACCAATATAAACCATCGTACATTGTATAGACTATAATTTTGCATGTATAATGTTGTGTAGCTCTTGTAAAAAAAATTGTGCATCTTGCAGAGCCTCAAAAACTAAACTTACAGCAAAGTAGTTGGCAGAGGCTTGAAATTGACCCAAGAGTGAAGTAATCTGATTTATGTTTGGTCTTCAATAGTTTGATGTTTGAGTTATTGAAGGTGAACCTCAAAGTACTTGAATTATTAGCAGATGGGTCATTAGCCTGACTCATTTAAGAAACAGCTTGCAGCTATAATGGGAGGACAGTATATATGCTGGAAAGATGAGATCAAATAGTCCAAAGGGGCCTTCTTTTTGGGACTTTGTGAACTTAGTGAACCTTGTGAACACCAGTCTTATTCATCTATTGTTTTAAACATTCAGTTCTCTCAGACTGCTGGGCACCTTTAGTTTCATGAGCAATTTTTGCCTTGAATTACTCATCTTTAATTGGAAAGATGAGATGGTACAGGTCACAATTTTTTGCATAATCACAGCACTGTTCAATCAGATTGTTGTGAAGGTGGAAGAACCACATCAATTTTACCAAACTCTCTCCATCCCTTGAGGGTTCATTTGTGACTAAGTCTCTTGAGTACCAATGAATTCATCTCAAAGCTCTTCAGAGGAATTTCAATAAAGTGTAGTGCCCGTGTATTTGTAGGGGAATGTGGCAGTCAATTTATGTGCAACAATTGTGCCACAAAAAACAGCCTTGAAATGAATGACCAATTTATCAAGAGGAATACTGGCCAAGACACAGGGGAAAAACTGCCTTTGTTTTTCACACAATGCGATGAAATCTTTACGTTCCAGCTAAACAAGCAGGCAGAACCTTAATTTAACATCTCATTCGAAAGAGAGCAACTCTGATAATGCAGTACTTACTCACTACTTGCAGTGAAGTGTCAACCTGGACTATGAGTTGAGATTCACATATTGGAAGCTTGAACCTACAGCAGTCTGACCCAGAGGTCAGAATGCTATCAACTAAGCCTCCAAATCTGAGACTGCATGACATGGAAATAAATAATAATGAGTAACTGACAATCTTTTTGACTGTGCCTTCAGCCACCTCCACCCCACTTGCCCTAAGTCTAACTTAGTTAGTGCTCCCAGGTTGTTGGTATTGTACATTCATGACATTTGGGCTCATCATATTTTATGGAGAAGTCTTAATATAACATTATCATGAAAGTGCAAGCTACTTGGATCTATTACCATGGAATATAAAAGTTAAAGGAATAATCTTTAATGTAGCAGTGGTGCCACCTGCTGACCACAAAACCAGTTTAATACTGCATACAATGTTCTCATTTTCAAACAGGCCTCTGTATTTTGGGGAATTGCGAAAGTAACAGTAAATTTTTAAAAGTAAACTTTGAGACGTCGAGAAGATGTGAAAAGCACTATGTCAAATGCAAGGATTATCATTATAAATAATAATTTACAAAATACATAAACTGACACTTTTTCCTTCATCATACAAAAAAAATAAACAACAACAAACTTGCATTTATATAGTGCCCTTCATGAGGGGCAGCATTCGGAATGCTTAAACATGGACAAGATGGAAACCATCCTCCTTGTCTCCTGCCTATGTTTCATAACTTCCAGCTCCAACTTCCTCAAAATCGCAAAACGAGTGTGTAACCTTGGCATCGACTTTGATCCTCAGCTCCCTTTTCTAACCCTTACTGTCTCTGACTACTGACAAAAGACTACTTTTGTTCATCTCCACCAAATTGTCTGCCTCTGACCTTAGCACACTAAAAATGCCTCCAAAATACTTATTGACGCTTTCAGCACCTCCTGGCTGGATTTTTCTAATGCACTCTTGCTGGTCTCCTAGTCCACCATCCATAAACCTTTATCCAAAACTACACCACCCGCATTCTCCAACCTTTATATGTCCAAAACCACAGTCCGGGTCATGCTCCATTAGTATCCTGTCCCTGAGCAGATCGATGTCAAGGTACTCACTCTCACCTACTAAACTCTCCAAGATGTTATTTTATCTGAAGAGAGCTATATACATGTAGGTTGTAAAATCTTAATTTCTTCAACTGATAAATAAGTTGAGTAATTAAAGAATAGAACACACATTTTCTTTTTGGAAATTCACAAAAGCTTGATAATTTGACTGTAATGTTGCTGTAAGATGTGGTATCAGAATAGGTCATCATTCTTGTAAAAGGTGCATCTGCATATCAAACAATCATAACATAACATAACACAACACAACATAACACAGCATATGTAGGAGCAGGAGTAGGCCATTCAGCCCTTCGAGCCTGCCCCGCCATTCAATCATGGCTGATCTTCTAATCTAACGCCAGTTAATAATCTAACCCTGCCTTATCCCCATATCCCTAATCCCTTTTGCAATAAGAAATCTATCTACCTCAGTCTATCTCAATCCTAAAACACGCATTTGACCCTTTATTTAGTTTATTTGCCCTTTGCTGGCAAGGCAATGCTAACAGGCTGTGACAATGATGGTGGCAGATTTTGCTGTAATGGAGCGTTAAGTTGTGTGCATTTGTTCCAGCTGTCTGGATATGTCCTCATAACCAGGATACCACTCTAGTAGCAGACAAATACAATGAGGAGAGACTGATCTTGCCCCAAATCATAACAAGAACAGACTGCCAGAAGACCAAGGACTAAAGTATGATTTAAAAGTTGTTAAGGACAAAACACTGAATGTCAGAATGGGTAATAACTTGATCAGGTGCATTCAAGAAAGTTATTTCAAAAAGTTTTGAAAAATGATCTTATGAAATAAGAGAAGGTGCTAATATTTATTTCCAAACATTTTGTAGGAAAATGAGGCAGCCAATTTGCACACAGCAATGTCACACAAACAGCAAAGAAGTGAATGATCTTTTTTTTATTATGAAGGAAAGTTAGCCAGGACAGCAGGAAAAACTCCCTTCTCTTTTCAAACAGTCCTATGGGATCTTTAACATCCACCAATCGTCAGGCGAGACCTCGGATTAATGTCTCATCCAAAGGATGGCAATTCAGAGAATGCCGCATTTCTTCAGCATTGCAGTGGTGTGTCAACCTAAACTGGAAGCTCAAGTTCCGACAAGATGCTTGAATCCACAACACTTGGACTCAGAGATGAGAGTGCTACCAACTGAGCCAGCCTGACACACTGACACCTCACAGGTGGATCTATGCCAAACAGTTTGAAGATTCTTTTGTAAAGGTGAACATGTTTACCAATATTAAACACAGTAAATTACATTTCATTTCAAGCTAAGATTGCTCTACCCATTGGCTTATGTGGTACAGTCTGGCTAGGAAATGGCTTTACCCATTGGCACCTGAAGACTTTTCCCTTGACCATGCCTACTCTGGATTTTTACACAAATGGTAGTGGAAATCTGTAACTCTCTCCCCCAGAAAGGCTGTGTGGATGCTGGATCAATTGAAATTTTCAAGACCGAGGTTGATAGATTTTTGTGAGGTAAGGGTATCAAGTGATATGAAGGAAAGGCGGCTAAATGGAGTTGAGATAGAGATAACCATGATTGAATAGAATGACAAAACAGGCTCGAGGTCCTGTAGCTGTTGATTCACAGCAATGAAGAAAAAGGAATGATAATCCTTGCAGTTGAACAATATAACAAAAAAGCAATATGAGCAAAAAAAGAGACAATATATGATCACAATAATAATCCTTGCAATTGATATTGAATTGGATTATCGTGGTGTCAGAATGTCTCAAAGCACTTCACAAGATTCACTGAAAGGGCGGTGACTATGTATTTGTAGGCTAATAAGAGCAACAAAGAAGCAATAATAAAATAATAATTAGGCAAACGCCATAATTCTCTTTATTTTAACTCTTATCTTTTTGAGTGGGACATCAGACTCCGGCTGCTCCATGTCTCCCGCCCGACCTGCCCTACCATCGGTGGCCGGGATTTCAGCCTCTCTGCCCCCACACTCTGGAACTCCATCCCACGCTCTCTTCGCCTCGCTTCCTCCCTTGCCTCCTTCAAGACCGGTCTCAAGACCCTTCTCTTCAACTGTGACTTTGGTCTCCCTCCCACCTCTTTGCCTTCCCTCACCCCTACACCACCCCTCCCCCATGCTCGGGCCCCGACACCCGACTGTTCAGCGCTTTAGGACGTCCTCCCGACATGAAAGGCGCTCTATAAATGTAATTTAGGTTCTTGTTGTGGGAGAGTGATGTTCCATTTCATCATGATGAGAGATTTCACTGCCAGGAAATGGAACTTTTCACATTTTTTTTACCCCTGGGGCCAGCTTTAAGAACTCACAGTTCAGAGATAATTTTGGCCAAAATTAGTCTCCTACCACACAGTGCCAACAGCATGTCTTCAACACAATTTGAGGAGGGAGCCACCTGCTGCCGGCTTCAGCACTTTCAGGCTGCTGCTGCGTTAATAATAGTGAAGGGCAGAGGACTGTAACGCCATAGCAGAATAAGCTGCAAAGAAATATTTAAACCAAAATTCTAGGCACAATAACAGAATTTAAAGCAGTCAGAGCTATACACTGTATACAGAACACGTGCTCTAACAAAGCCATGTACCACAATATTTTACAATTAAATAGCACTTTTCACATCAGGAGGACTTTTCAAAGTGTTTCATATACAGCTGACTGGGAGCCTGAGCTGGGTGAGTGGGGTGAGAAGGGGAGGGCAAAAGTGCTTGAAAGCCTGGTCGAAGTGATAGGTCTTAAAGTGGGTTTTGAAGACGGGGAAGAAAGGGCCAGGCAGAGGGTCTGTGGGATGAAGTCCCGAGCTGGAATATAACCAAAGGAAGCAGGTGCGTTTTATAGTGAGTTGGGAATGATCAAGGCAAGGGTTTGATGGGGAAGGTTTACACATGGAATGGATACCTAGGAATGGTTACAAGGCAATAGATTCATTGAACAGTTTGGATGATTTCTACACCGAGAAGAATATAAAACAGACTGATTTGAAGTCAGTAAAGATAATTAAGGACTTTGAATCTTCATCAGCCACCACAGTGACAAAACATGAGTTTGTAAGGCTCACTTCAATCCTGATTAGAGGTGTGATTAGAGCATTCAGATTGCAATACAGTAGATGCAACCATTTATTTTTGTGCACTGCGTGTTTTATTCATTGCTGAGTCTATTTTTGTGCTGAAATAGGTTGGTAGTGCAGCTGCCTAACGATAGCACACTCCATTTTGTCTGTGTGTGATGGGCTTCAAGATGCAGCTTGTCAGGTCTTCATATGAATCTATTGATAAATTAGTTTCAAGATGAAGTTCTTCATTTTTTTTTGGACGGATATTATTAGAATGTGCAACGCCTTACCACAACTGGCTGCAGAAACCAAGTCAATTAGAGTATTTATCAGAACAAATACTTGAAAAAAATAATATTAAAGGGTATTGGGAAAGGATGTCAGGATGGGATTAGAGCAGATGGCTACAGTGGGTGAGCTGATGTCAGCACAGACCTGATAGTTGATTGGTCTCCTATAATTGTTCTATGATTCTATGATATCAGATAGCGCACCATGACGCTTTCCTTATAGGAGATAATGCCTTTCCATACATATACGAATCCAAGTTGTTGTTGCTCTTGACATTGAAGGAAAACTGCAATGTGTTTCACCGACAAAAATACACAGTCAATTTACTTTACAGTATTTTTTGTGAAGCGCTTTGAGACTTCTCAATGATGTGATAAGGCGCTATATCACGTATGAAGTATCAAACGTTCTAGTATATAAGTTAGTTTTTACATTTCTTTTCAAATTTGAGTTTTTATTATTATATTTAAATAGATTACAAGAGATTTAGCAAAATCCTAATGTCGTATTTGTCCTACATTATATAATATGAGAGCACATGAGTCATGAAGACAATGCATGTGCGTCCTACTCACCATTCATTTACTCTTTCCTCAAATCAGACCCTCAAGCAAGTGAGAGACCTGGGTTTGATTCCTGGCTGGGCAAAACCTTGGGCCAGTTTCCTTACCCCACACGCCTGATAATAATCTCTCAAGAAAAGAAACAATAATAAATTGGTCATTTCAATCCACGACTGTTTGTGGGATACTGCTGTGCACAATTGGCTGTCATGTTTCGCCCACAAATATACAGTCAATTCCCTTTAGAGTATATTCTGTGAAGCACTGAGATGTCTAGAAGACGTGAAAAACGCCATATCAAGGATTATTATTGTTACAATGAAAGACAGCTGAGGAAGAGTTTCAGCCTTTATTCATTGTACGGGAGAAAGAAACCAGCTAAACATCTCAGCTGGCAGGTATAATTTGATCTGCAAGAATTATTATTTGACAAACATTAACTTCTAACCGAAAGATTTCTTCACGGGATTCTTTCTTATCTTAGCTTCTATAAATGGTGCAGGACCTTTGAGATCCATTTCTAGTCATACCCATCAACAGAAGCTGTGAACATTTGGTCAACCTTTAATGCACTGCATTATTATCAATGCCAACACTAAATGGATTGGTCCAATGAAAAATTAGCAACAACTCACACGTATATGGTGCCTTTTACACAGAACAATTCAAAACTCTTCACCTGGATAGTGTGGGACACTGAGCAAGATGGGAAGTAAGGGAATAAGGAAAGAGGGACTGAAGGATTGGTCAAGGAAGTAGCTTAATTGCAGAATTTGAAGGAATTGTGAGAGATTAGTGACTAGTGGTCACCCATAGCGGGTCAGAAGATGAAAGGGATGTGCACATGACTGGAAGAGAGAAGGGAGTAAATAGGACAGCCAGAGGAAACTGCAGAGGAAGGAAGGGACAAGGACATGGAAAATATAAAGGTTAGTATGAGGATCTTGAAGTCAATCTGATAGGAGATCAGGAGACAGTAGAGCCTGATGAGGATCAGGATGACAAGAACAGGAAGCCTAGTGCAGTAAAGGCTACAGGATGCAGATCAACTTATCCATATTAAGTTGGAGGATGTTTTGGCTCATCGAGGCTTTAATGTCTGACAGAGACTTTAAAGTGAACAGAATATTAGTGTACCTGGAGTCAAGGGTAGAAGTGGAAAAGTAGACTTGCATGTCATATGTATACATGAGGAAGTTAACCCCTTGTCTGTGGATTCTGTTGCCAAGAAGGAACATGTGGATGAGGAAAAGGAGGGGGCCATGGATAGAGTACTGAGTTCAAGAATGCTACCAAAAGAGCTTCTCGATGTACAACAAGGCCAGTAATATAAACTGTCAACAGTAATTGTAATCAGTCAATTGACATGCAGGCAATTGCAATCTTACTGTTAAAAGACAATTTATTTGCAATGTGTTATGTGAAGTTCCAGGACTGCTTTATTGCAACAATTCAGTTTGACCAGAAGGTGGTGCCCTTGATTCATGGAATCACAGTACATTTGCAGTGCTTGTCAAACTGTAATGAACTCATCATTCCCTTAAAAGAAAACATGGTAAGAAGCTAAACTTCGAATATTTTCGTTAGGAAATTAAACACTCAAATGAATGACTTTGTGTCATTTTGATAATACTATATATATCTAACATATATGGTGAGCTATTTTCAGAATTCAACTCTGTGTCATGCTTATTATTGTAGCTAGCACTGGATTCAATTGGATTCAATAAATACTCAATTTATTTGCTAGAACATTTTTCATGTTACAAGCACAAAATGTGAAATAAATTTATAAATTGTATTAAACTTTTGTGTGAAGTGTGCAATGTTGACAAGTTCCATAACCGGGGACAGACGTATAAGATAGCGATGAGGGAGAATTTCTTTGTGCAGACGGTAATGAGAATGTGGAACTTGCTGTAGAGCAGATGGTACAATAATAATAATCCTTGCATTTGATATATTGCCTTATTACGTCTTCTAGACGTCTCAAAGCGCTTCATAGAATATACTGTAAAATGAATTGACTGTATATTTTGTGGGCCAAACGTGGCAGCCAATTGCGCACAGCAGTGTCCCACAGAAGGTCGTGGATTGAGTGTCAAAATTATTATTGTATAGGTGCATTTTAGAGGAAGTTGAATGTACACACAAGAGAGAAAGGAATAGAAGGGTATGGGAGGCAGTAAGAAATGAGTGGAGACTCATGTGGAGTATGAACATCAGCAAAAACTTGTTGGGCCATATGTCGAGATTCCAAGCTTTACAGTCCATGTAAATATAGTATAGAAATAATGCATTTCAGCAGTGGTATGAGATTTTTAAAATATAAATTCAAAAACTTATTTTTAAGAAAAAACAAATCTTGAACTATAGGTCCATAAACCCAACATGGAAAAATACCCGAAAAATTCAAAGTCTCAAATGTGAAAACTGAAATTCTGGGGAATCTAACGAAAGTTTCATCACAAGAATATAAGATGATGTGGAACAAAAAAGTGTTTTTTTTTATAATCATAATGCTTGCATTTGATAAATGTGCCTTATCACATTCTCTAAATATTTCAAAGTGCTTCACAGAAATTTACTGCAAAATGCTGTGACTGACTGTGTATTTGTATTTGTGGGCAAACGTACAGTCATGCATATTGCACAAAGCAATGTCCCACAAGCAGCTGTGAAGTGAATGGTCAATTTTACCTGGGAGATTTGTTGACCAAGACATTGGGAGGAACTCCCTTTTCTTTTTTAATAGTACTGTGGGATATTTAACCTCCACCTGAACAGGAAAACAAGACCTCGGTTTAATGTTTCATCCAAAGGATTGTATTGGAGTGTCAGCCAAGACTGCAAGCTAAAAGTCCTGACATGCAGATGGAACGCATAATCATTTGATTCAAGGGCGGAGACCTACTTTACATCCTGATGCACATTTTCAGTCAAGAGATGCTATTTACCCTGCCATTTGCTAGGCAAGCTCGTTTTAAACCCTGTTTCCAAAACTGTTTTTGTTGTTTTATTCATGTATGTCCCAGAAAAAATAATGATCCAAATTTCCAACAATATCTATATTATTTAGTATTTATCATTGCTTTTCTCCCTCTGTGTTGCTTGCACCCTCTCTCTGCTAATTCTTCCCCCATCATTCTTTGTTCAGTTGCTTGCTTCTTTGCTCTATTTCTGTATAATTGCTTTTTGTCCTGGTGTCATCTTTCATTTATTTCCATTCCATTCTGGGACATCAATCCAAACTCAGGGCACACACTCTCCAACAGCTGCTTAGACCCAACATATGGCATACAAAATTTTCATGAAATCAGATTGTAGCCAAAGGAAGCTTCTGAGAGGAGTTTGGTGGATCGAGTGAAGTTATGGCAGGTCACCTTGAGCTACAAAAACAGAAGTCGCTGGGAACACTCAGCAGGTCAAGCAGCATCTACGGAGAAAGGAAAGTGAGTCAATGTTTTGGGTCCATGATCCTTCATCAGAACCTGAAAAGTTGACTCACTTTCCTTTCTCCATAGATGCTGCCTGACCTGCTGAGTGTTCCCGGCGATTTCTGTTTTTGTTTTCAGATTTCCAGCATCTGCAGTATTTTGGGTACTGTGAGATACATTTGGGTTTATAGACAATTCACTATTTGTAAATTCTTTTACAAATCCAGCAGAATATCTATCCCCTCGCCACCATCTGTATCCTTAATCCCTTCAATTCTGACTTTAACTTGATATTTATCAAGTGTAAACTATTTTTCTATCAGCAATGAAGAGCCAGAAGAAATACGCGTTATTTTTGACATAATGGTACTCTATGTGAGAAATACATGCAATTTCTACCACCCCATTTCAAACAGAAAAGGATTTACAACCATTTTTGCATAAACATATACTGGTTCCACCCCATCATGTCTCCCTCTTCTTCCACTGAACTTTTGTGAGACAGTATATGAGATTATATTCACTTCAAACTCTTCCAGAATATCTATTACTAAAAACAACTGGCAACTGAGTGCCAATATTAAAAATAAAATGAGGCGAGACCTTGTTTTGGTTCAGATAAACCAAAACAAGATCAAACTAAATGATTTTGCATGTAACACTTTCGCAAAATTTTAGAGAGCTATGATGCTGAATAAAACATATGTGTCATTCTTTGAAATTGGCTGACAATTTGACATTTCTGAGATGGATGATAATTATTCTGTGTCATCTCAATAAGTCTCTGAGAATCTCCAGTTTTAAGGTCCTATGAACTTGGTTCAAATACTTTTAAAATAATTTCTAATGCCATTCCTTGAAGCTCCCTGGCCTCTCTCTCAAACTCCCACAAAACCGCTGTCATCAGTTCTCTCTTACCCTCGATCCCTCGAACCTCACAAATTGCAGACTCATCTCAAACCCGCCCTTCCTGGCCAAAGTTTTGGAACGCGTGGTTGCAAATCAACTTCGCTCACACCTCTTCCTCCACTCCCTACTCGAAAACCCCCAGTTTTCGCACTGCCTACAGCACAGAGACAGCACGCGTCAAAATAACAAATTACATCCTCTCTCTCTGTGACTAGTGCTCCCTCTGCTTCCTAGTCCTCCTGGATCTCTCTGCCACATTTGACACAGTCGACCATTCCATCCTCCTTCACCGCCTCTCCGCCTCATCCACCTTAGTGGGACCGCACTTGCATGGTTCGAGCGCTACTTGACTAACTGGCAACAATATATCTCGGCAAACGGTTTCTCCTCTCACCCTGCCCGGTTACCTGCCAGGTACCCCAGGGCTCCATCCTTGTCCCTCTTCTTTTCCTTATCTATATGCTCCCTCTGGCGATGTCATCCGCAGATTT
This sequence comes from Callorhinchus milii, assembly GCF_018977255.1. Classification (NCBI taxonomy): domain Eukaryota; kingdom Metazoa; phylum Chordata; class Chondrichthyes; order Chimaeriformes; family Callorhinchidae; genus Callorhinchus; species Callorhinchus milii. The sequence continues at coordinate 42,768,470 of NW_024704742.1, forward strand.
CCACATGTATGCGGATGACACCCAAATCTACTTTGCCTCCTCCAGCTGTGACTCCCAGTCCGCTACTATCCTGTCAGCTTGTTTGACGGACATCAAGGCCTGGATGAGCGCAAATTTCCTGCAGCTTGAACGTCAGCAAGATGAAAACCATACTCTTTGGCTCCCTTTAACGTCTCCTCCACTCCACCATCGGCGGACGTGCTTTCAGCCACAACGCCCTGAAACTCTGGAACTCTCTCCCTCAATCGCTCCGCCTTGCCCCCTCCCTCTCCACTTTAAAATCTCACCTAAATACCTTCCTTTTTGATCGTGCTTACGGTCACCTCCCATTCCCTCTCCCCCGGCTCAGGATCAGGCTCCACCACTGTCAAGCGCTCCAGAACGCTACCCTGCATGAAGGGCATTACACAAATGCAAGTTGTTGTTGTTGTAAATGATCCAGTGTGCAACTTTAGCTTTCTGTTTAAGCCATAGTTCTCCTTCCTTCTTCATGTTCGGTCTCTTACCGAGATTGCACACAAAATGCTGCCAAACCCTCATTCACTCCATTGTTTACACCAGACTTGATTTCACAAATACACTAATCATTCCCTAGTTTCACCATCCACAGGTTTCGAATCGTACAAATCTCCACCATCCACTAGTTCACCTGCACAAAACTCCACATGTCCTTGCCAGGCTCTACACCTCACACTCACTTATAAATTCCTTAATACGCTATAATTTTCCTACCACTTTGATCTTCTCCCACTTCACTTTACTTCTACCCTTCTCTGCTTGGCAAATTTGTTACATCCTGCATCCCGTCTATCTCACCACTGCTGCTGAGTTTTCAGCAACTAGACACATTACCTGTGAAACCCCTTCCCTCGACCCTTCGATCTCACCCCCTCCCCATTTATCTTTAAACACAGTCAGTAAGTTTCCAATATTTCTACTTGGTTGTTGATTCCTGATCAAGTAAGAAGGGGGAGGTGATTGTAGGTGTGGTAGAAAAAGTAGGTTTTTAAAAAGGATAAATTTACTTGGCAGAATTTACAAATTTAATAACAAAATATTTGGATCTCACATACCAATTAGATTCGGAATCAAGAACCAAGTAGAAATATTGGAAACTTACTGACTGTGGACGTAAGTCGTTTTTTTTTAAATTCTGCTTCAGAAATGCAAATGGTTTTAACCTCAGTCTTTCAAGCATCAAATCATGTCATTTGCTTGCTGAAATGAATTCATGACTTTGCTTTGACTTGAATGGCCCCATTTGCGATCCACATTATGAATTGTGAGTTTTTAATATATTATTAGAGATAAATGTTAAACATGAGTGGGAAAAAATGAAAACATTGCAGTTTGTGTCAAAGATGAAGAATCGATGTCCCAAATTTGACATTTGGGGTGCAAAGAGTTGATTAAAGACCCTGGTTATTGTAGGCAATGTGTTTGTTTTATAATTTATATGATGGGATCATAAAGGTTAACATTTCTACATGCCCTCATTTCTCCCTACCTCTGTGACCTTCTCCAGTTTGATTCTCCTGCTCAACCCCTCCACTTGATAAACTTGGACCGGTTGTGTGTTCCTCTCCCCTCCTCCTCACCATCAACTAACTGAGTCTTTAGCTACTGGTCCTCAAATCTCTGGAACTCCCTCCCTAAATTCTCCAGCTTATCTTTATCTGCCTGTCTGTCTGTCTTTAAAAGCTCCCTGGAAAACAGCCGCTTCAAGTATGCCTATTCCCTGCTTGTTGTCTCAGTGAAGTATGTTAAGATCCCAAATGAAAGGTGCTCTGTACATTCAAGTTGCTGGTGTGGTTTAAACACTTACTGGTGTTGAGGGTCCAAGATACAAACTTTGTTTAAACTAAGTCAAAGAAAGATTGGCAATACCATGGATAGCTATGCATTGGTCTGGACGTTCGCTTGGGGTTTTGCCTTTTGAGAAATGTTCAAAATATTTCTAAACACAGTGCACGTTTGAAGTCCTCTGACTCACTGAAGCAATTATAAATATACGTTTGCTTCCATCATTCTGGAGTAGACTTTCAGATGGAAAGCCAGGAAGTCTCACGGGATACAAGCTTCAGTTATGAAGTAACATTTCTGAAACGATTCAACTCCTACATGAATTGTTCTCTTCAATGAAGCTTCTAGATGTTTTTTTTAGGTCAGCCGGGTGTCTGACAAATGCGGAAAACCTTTGCCACGCTTAAGAGTATCCAAACCAAGATTTACATGCATTTCCACGCTGCTTGTCCAGCTAGGACCAAACGACCCGAAAGGGGTTTAGCTTACAGGGTTAACGGGAGCAAAGTGGGATGACTTTATGCCCCCAGTGACTGGTCTGGCCTGTTTTAAAGAATAATAATAATAATAATCCTTACATTTGACAGTGTCAGTGTCAGGAGGACACAATTTACTTTAATGTGTAGTGACCGTGTTTTGTGGGCAATCACAGCAACCAACTTGAGCACAATCTATTTATTTGTTCTATCTGTAAATAATTACATCTGTCAGTAGCCAAACTGTTATTTGCGTGAATGAACTACAAGTATTGGTGGTATATCTGTAATCAGACTTCACTTTAGGAGTTTGTGACTTGGGATGTGTAATATGTCAAACCTCTAAACGCATATTTTATCCTGATTTTCCTTCTACGGAACACAATAAGAACTTCATAGAATCAGATGAATCATATAATTATACAGCACAGAAGGAGGGCATTCGGCCCATCGTGTCTATGTCGGCTCTTTGAGCTATCCAAATCAATCCCACTACCCCACTCTCTCCCCATAGTACAGGTGGAGTCCTGTAGCTCAGTGGTTAGAGCACTCGCTTTGCAAGTGAGAGACCTGAGTTCAATTCCAGACAGGGCGAAACCTTGGGCAAGTTTCCTTACTCCACACAGAGCCTAATAATAATCCCTCCAAAACCAAAAACAATAATAAATTGGTCATTTTCAATCTACGACTGTTTGTGGGACATTGCTGTGCGCAATTGGCTGCCGCGTTCGCCCACAAATATACAGTCAATTCACTTTACAGTGTGTTCTGTGAAGCGCTTTGGGACGTCCTCCCGACGTGAAAAGCGCTATATCAAATGCAAGGATTATTATTATTATTATTATAGTCCTACAAATATTTTCTCCCCAAATAATTATCTAATAATTAACAACAACAACAAGATTCCATTTATAGAGCAACTTTCACATCGGGAGGACGTCCCAAGGCGCTGGACAGTTGGGTCAGGAACCGAGCCTTGGGGGGAAAATGGTCAGGGTGAGGGGAGGGAAGGGAGGGAGCGAGGAGGGGGGAAATGGTCAGGGTGAGGGGAGGGAAGGAAGGGAGCGAGGAGGGGCGAAATGGTGAGGGGAGGGAAGGGAGGGAGCGAGGAGGTGGTAGAGAGTCGAGAGGGGAGCTGAAGGCATGGTCAAAGAGAAAGGTCTTGAGAAATAACTTGTGAAATAGGAGTTCTAGCCTGATGAATAGGGCACTAGCAGAAGGTTGTAGGACCTCCAATGAGGAGATGGAGAAGGTGGAGTAGAAAGTTTCATTGTATTATCCTTCCAGAATACCAGCTCTAAGATCAAATTTAGTGATTATCTCTTCTGGTTACAGTTATCGGCAGCTGCACCATTTTAAATGCCACTTATCAAAAATATTCAGACTTGTAGCATCAACTATTGCACAGATATTTTCTAACATGGCTAGATAACGAGTTAAAGTGCAACAATTTACTGGCACATTTCCTTTCTATTTCAATTAGGTTGTAATTCAATCATGATTCAAAAAATCACTTATTTAGGTAACGGAAGTAATGTCCCTAATTGTAAGGCTTTCTGCTGAGATACTATGGACTTCAAAACATTCATCAGTCACCAGTCTCTAGCACACAGAGAGAGAGAGAGAGAAATCAACAGCTATTATTGGTAATGTGTTCAATCTGGTCTGAAAGAAAACATTCAGCTTTTATTCGTCTCTTTAACTATTTAATGCTAAATACAATCCTATTAATGAACTAAAGTTGGTTAACTGTTCTCATTAAATTCGGATATCAAGGGTGCAAGCACATTTAGCAACAACAGTTCAGAACAATTACAGCAAACATAAACACAAGCAGGGAGAAACGTCACCTGGATCCACATTTGCACTAACATTTTCACCCACAAAATATACAGTCAATCCACTTTACAGTGTATTCTGTGAAGTGCTTTGAGATGTTTTTTAGCGTGTTAAGGCACTATATCAAATACAATGATTATTATTATTATTTAGCAATTTGTTGAACTGAATCTTAACTTTGAAGTTTTTTTTGTAAGTTCCTATATAAAACTGGCTTCAAAATCAAGAGTTGTAAATTTGCCAATTTTTGGCACTCTAAAATGCTGAGAAAATAGAGTAAATCTAGGCCAAGTGGAATTTCTCCCGAATGATGTCTGCTGTTTCTGGCGGGTTTAGATGTACAATCACTCTGCACAATCTTGAAAACCTCCATCAGATCACTTTGTAATCTTTTCAGCTCTCGTGAACCGCCCCCCACTCCCACCCACCTTCTCAGGTCCCTTCAAAATTTTTACATAGAATTACATATAATATACAGCACAGAAACAGGCCATTTGGCCCAACTGGTCTATACCGGTGTTTATGCTCCACATGAGCCTCTTCCTGTCTTTCCTCAACTAAGTTTATCAGCCTAATCTTCTATTCCTTTCTCCCTCATGTACTTATCTGGCTTCCCCTTAAATGCATCTATTTTGTTTGCCTCAAGTACTCCTTGTGGTAGTAAGTTCCACATTTCCACCACTCCCTGGGTAAAGAAATTCCTTCTGACTTCCCTATTTGATTTATTGGTGACTATCTTACAGTCATGGCCCCTGGTTTTGGTCTCTTCCACAAGTGGAAACTTCTCTATGTCTACCCTGTTAAAACCTTCCATAATTTTAAAGACCTCTATTAGGTCACCCCCTCACCCTTCTCTTTTCAAGAGAAAAGAGTCCTAGCTTGTTCAACCTTTCATGATAGGTATAAACTTGCAGTTCCGATATCATCCTTGTAAATCTCCTTTGCACCTTCTCCAGTGCCTCTATATCCTTTCGATAATATGGGGACCAGAGCTGTACACAGTACTCCAAGTGTCTAACCAAGGTTCGATATAAGTTCAGCATAACTTCCCTGTTTTTCATTTCTATCCCATAGAAATGAACCCCAACACTTGTGGGGGGTTTTATGGCCTTATTAACCTGTATCGCTACTATTAGCGATTTGTGTATCTGTACACCTGGATCCCCTTGCTTCCTTACCCCATTTAGATTCTTATTTTCCAGGCAGTACGCGACCTCCTTACTCCTCCTACCAAAATGTACCACCTCCCACTTATCTATATTGAAGTTCATTTGCCAATTAAATGCCCATTCAGCAAGTTTATTAATGTCTTGTAATTTGTTGCAGTTCTCCTCAGTATTAACTACATCCCACAATTTGGTGTCAGCGGCAAATTTTGAAATTGTACTTTCGATCCCGAGACCAAATTGTTAATGTAAATTGTGAAGAACTAATCGGTTCCAATACCGATCCTTGTGAAACACCACTGCCCATCCTCTGCCAGTCTGAGTAGCTACCCTTTACCCCTACTCTCTGTTTTCTGTCTTGTAGCCAGCTTGCTATCCATTCTACTACTTTTCACCTGACTCCACATGCTGTGACCTTATTCATTAAATAAGGTGTTGAACCAATAAGCCATATTGTCCCACTGAGAACCAGGTTACCTCTATTAAACAAAACTTTGCTAAATACATACCTTCATTACTCTCATTAGATCATAATACATTTTATTATGACTCGATCTGAAGTAGGTACACAGTAATTTATTTCTGATTATGGCCAAATATCTAATGAAAGAGATAGACAAAATATATTACAGTCATCCCATTAATTAGTTTTAGAAAACCTGCGAAAATCTGAGTATAGGTCAATGAATCCTATGCTAAAGCAACTGGGATTACATTTTTTAATTTTCATATGCCACTTTGAAAAATTCCGAACATTAATACTAGAAATTATTTGAGCGGGTGTTGAAGAGGGTCATGGAAGATCATGGATAATTATACATGCTTATTGGTTTTCTAGGATTTGTGCACTCTTACAGTTCCTGAGTCAAATAATGTGATAGCCATGGTTTACAGTTATTAGACAGTTTAGCAATATCCAGATTTGGTACGCAATTTTATTATGCACAGTGGTGATGAACCATGAACCACTATAGCCATTTTACTTCAAAGTTTGTTTGTTTCACTTGAAGTGAGAAATTCCTACTGTAGATGTCAGCCTGGCTCAGTTGGTGTAAATTATACAGTCACTACACCTTACAGTAAGATCAGGTTAGGCACTTTAAGATGTCCTCTTAATGTGAAAGGCACAGTATCAAATGCAAAGATTATTATGAAACTTCTCTGCCTTGTGAGGAAATTTCCTCCCTAGAGTTCTATTGTAGCACAGTCATGGTAAGAATTACAATCAATATTTAATTAACTGAACAATATTATTATTTGGTGTCTTGAATGTTGATTTCACAATCCTGAATAAAATCACTTTGCATTACACCAGAATTCTGCCACCTACAAATCACTTCATGCCCCTTACCTCTCTGACTTGCTTACACCCCACTCTTCCATTCACCCCCTTTAATGAGCTGACTCTAGCTTCCTGCCCGTTCCTCACTCCCTCCGTTCCACCATCGGCAGTTGTGCTTCCAGCCATTACGCCCCAAAGCACATTACTGCAGTCCTTGGCCTGCCTTTTTTCAGGTGCAGATTGATCTGCCGTGTGTTTCTGTTTTTTTTTTAGGAGCAATAATTGGGCCTTAAAAGTTTTGTTAGTTTAGAATTTATTTGTAGGACCCGAAAAAGGTTCAACTGACTCTAGAAATCTATAATAGTATAATAATCCGTGCATTTGATATTGCTCCTTTCCTGGATTTACTGTGGAGTTATTGTGTACTTGTGGACAAACGCAGCAGCAATTTGCATACAGCAATGCCTCACATCAGCCATGTAGTGAACGACTAATTTATTTGAGGAATGTTGGCCAGCACACTGGGAGAAATTCCCTTCCCTTTTCGAATAGTGCCATGGCATCTTTAACATTCACGTGAACAGGCAGACATCAGTTAAAGATCGCATTCGAAGGCTGGCACCCCGACAATGCAGTGTAACACCCAGCACTGCATTGCAGTGTCATCTTAGACTATGTGAGTTCAAATCCCGATGTGAGAATTGAACCGACAGCATTCTGACTCAGAGGTGAGAGTGCTGCCACTGAGCCAGGCTGACACTCTGTTTTTCTGGTCTGCTGCTCAATCCTCACTCCCTCTATCCCACAGTCAGAGGCCAGGCTTTCAGCCGCTAATGCTACAGCTCCATGAAACTCTCTCCTAAAATCCATTTGCCTTCTCTCCCAGAATATCTCTATGTCTGTACTTTGGTCATTACCTGGGCCAAAAGAAAAGTGAGTCCACACTTTTTCCGCAGAATCCACTACGAACGCTCCTCTGCTACAAACACCCCACTCCATTACAAACCTGTACACATAGTGTGCTAGGCCCTGGGTGTCTCGCACTGTTTGCTCGACGCTACTACTGTGTGCAGAGCGGCTCCGGTCGCATGTGCGCGGGGTTTGTTGGGATCGCGGAAGCGGCGCGAGAGGGTAATTGGCTTTGCCAGCTAGTGAGTGTACCACAATAGAATTACCAGCTTGCGTGACACTACTGCTGTCTATTTGCTAAACCCCAGCCTAAACTGAGCTCCTGCAAATAATTCTTGATAAGTGCTGTACTATTCAAATTAGCATTTTTAGTATTTTAAACAGAACTACATGTTTAATTTTTATCAATAAAGTGAAAACATGTAGGTTAACAGCATAATGCGTCTTTCAATAGCACCAATCTACCCTCCGCAATTTTCCGCAAAACTTTTCACACTTCTCTGCATTTTGGCCAATATTTCCGCAGTTTTCTATCAGCCCAGGTCATTACCCCAAAGTCCCATTCATTTGCTCCACACTTGGTGATTTCCATCCGCCTTGAAAAACACTGAGAGATATTTACCCTACGTTATCGGTGCAGAATTTTTTAGCGTTCAATTCACAAAATAAATAGCACAGGAGCACAAATAGCACAGGAATGCTGGAGACTCATGTGGAGTATAAAAACTGTGTGGATTATTTGGACCAAACTTGTGCTGTAATTCTGTATGTAAGTTAACCGTAGTTTTTGTTGGAGTAGTTTTAAGTTGAAGTTAAAACAAGCAATTTACTGACCCGTTCCTACTGAATAAGAATAGCAGAAACAGGAAAAGAGATTGGGCGCAAAGCTGCCTCATATTCTTGTGCTACTCCAGGCTGATGCAACCATTATTTGGGTTACAGCCAAAGTGTCAAACCTTTCACCCAGACATCATCATTTCATGCATTTTAGCTGCATATCATATGTAAAATTATATTGTTATTTTTTCCATGCACGTGCAGAAATAATTGCCAGAAATCTTTTAGAAACAAAGGACTAGGACTCTTAAGCACTGCCGTATGAATAATGCTCTTTATCAAACCAGCATAATTGTTCTCTCCCCTTCAAAAACCTGTAAGCAACATCTCTCGAATACAAAGGAACGCAAAGATCAATAGCAATAAGCTAAATGCTGACTACATTACACTATATTCTGGTCTTGCTTGGATCTGTGGAAGTGAATACAAATGACTCACAAATTCTAAAATAAATAGGACATGCAATATTTTCACTCATGAGCAGATTGACAAAGGCCATTTGCAAGTTGATAGTGCATAAGTTATCCAGTTGCACCATTAAATTATTTGCTATATTCATTTCTCCCCTGATGCACTTACTCTACCAGTGCAGATCAAGAGAACTGTGTAATTATCATTAAACCAAAACATAACATAAATAAGGAACATAGATTGTTTAAAATAGATTGAATGAAATGAATGACTTAATCTATCAAATCTTTCTTTAAGTATCTCTGCATTTAGGTTTTGTCATATTTAATAAACATGCTACTTTTAATCCACAAGGTGGAGCTGGAGTCTACCAATAGTGATACAGCCAATACACTACATAAAGAAAAACAATCTATGCACATCTGGAACTGCATGGTTTATATTCATCTCGATGCCAACTCCTGAATTCATAACAGAAGAATAATAAAAACTGAGCAATTAACTGCGAGAGCATCCTTAATAATGAATACCCCTAACCTGTAATTAAAGGGGAGGGGGAAACTATGTAATATTAGTGGATTGAATATTCATTCTTGTCAACTATACAATTGGTGATCTGTAAAGAATACAAATTTCAGCAGGATTGTGGCCCGCTTTGGTTCTTTAATATTTGTTTTACATGGATGATCACTGAAGACAGGTAGAGAATTTATTTCAGCTGCAAGCTCAATGACACCTGGAGAGACTTGAACATCTTCACAGTGCTGAGTTAACGATACACAAAAGGCTTCAATATCATGACTTACTGCAGCACCAAAGCTCTTAAAAAAACAATAAATTATAATGAAGTATCATGCTATTTAACATCATTATTTTGTAACTAATTGTAATGTTAACTTCACACAATATGAACATTTGCCTTCCTTTGCAAAAAGAATTCTGTTGTCTGTTTTGCTTTTAAAAAAAACTCCCAGAGTAAAATAGATTTTTTAATTGCACAAATATCTAAACAAATGGGGTAAAGGGATCAAGTTAAGCAGAAGCCATCTCTAACTTCTTGTAACCCGGCGAAAGTCTTTGAAGTACTTTTTGTTTTAAACTTTGATAAACGCTTGGATAACGACAAAAGTGAATGAAATTGGGTTGTGGAAGGCTACTATCTATAGCATTTTCTATGATACATGAGTACAAGATGGTATTTTTAAAAATCTACAACTATTACAACAGATGGAATGATAAAAGGTCATTTGGTCCATCAACGTAATTCCATGCATAATGTTTGTTGTCACGGACTCAATTCAAACAGCTTAATTCTTGAGCTAGGTGGCCAAGAACAGGTTGCATTTCCAAGAGATAAATATTGACTAAAGTTCTCTGATGCCCTGGAAGTAATGTGCAAAAAAAACAGATTATCAGTCTACACTACAACTCATACTGTTCAGCTCCAGTTACCGGTGTTCTCACGAGGAAACTGCTATAATTTCAGCAGAACAGAAGCCATCGCACCCTTTTTCATATTTTATCATTTCATCTTGAATTTTATTCATTATCCTCGATCTGATTTGAACAAGTACGAAAGTAGATCTTTTGTTTTCAATTGGACACACCACTGACTGCTTTCATCTATTATCTGTTAATCTTGTATTCATGTTTGCTTCCTATGCTTACACACCATTCAATTTTCAATACTCTGATCATCTCTCAAATGAAAATAAATTCAGTTCCATGAGCTTCTCTTCAGAATTTAGAATCAAAAGATCTACAAATATCGCTGGTGCAGTTTGAACTTTCTAAAATGTAATAACATCCTCTCTGAAAGTAAACTGCATATAGTTGCATGAATATTCCAAATATTTCAGTTTATTCTATTAATGCCCACTCCAACATTGCCTGCACATTCTGGGAATGTCATGCAAAAGTGACAGTAGGATTTAATACCTGAATCAGCAATATTGTACTGACTTGGACTGTAGTAACCAAGTCACTGTTTTAGAATTATTGATGGACATGATTTACCTACATTGTATTGACATTTTATGTCCTCTATCACATCCAGTTAGGACTGGATTTTATTCCACTCTTTCATACATATTCATCTGAGAATATTTCAAGGAATTTCAAAATGTGCCCTTGATGGAAAATGCTTGATTAAAATAGGCTTGTCTCCCTTACAATATGCCTTTAACTTTTTTATATTATTTTTCCTTCTCTCCTGAAGGTGCTGCTGGGTATGCAATCAGACAGACCTCTAGTACTTCACAAAAGTGATGTTTACATTTGAACCCAGACAGTGACAATTAGAGGGCTATTGGAAGGGCAGTCAAAGTCTAAGTGTTTTCTCATCCCCGGTCACAAAGTCACTGTCTAGAGGTAGGAATTCTGGTCGAGTTTGCCCTCCCTAGGCCTGTGGTGCTGAAGATAATTTAAATCCCCAAATTGCTTCTCAATCTGAGATCAGGGTCTTAGCACATTGGGTATCAAACTTGCAATCATCTTATGTTATGCCAGCTAGTGCCTTTACCTGTTAGGTTGTTTGGCGGAAGCTAACTAATAACTCTTTATAAATTGTACAGTGTTTATTAAATCTTCCTCTCTTTAGGGTAGAAATTTCATCTGGGTCTATATTTACTCTGGTCTCTTACAATTTTAGAATGACTAGAATGTGTCAAATTCTTAAATACAGCCATTCTTTCCAGAACTACAGAAAATGGCTTCAAAGTTAATACTGAATTGAACACAATTTGCCACATTCTGCACACTTTGAAATGCTAAGAATATAGAAGAAATCTAAACCCAGGTGGAATTTCGCCTTTTCTGTGCCTTCTCAGACTACATACTATTCGCCAAGCAAATGATCTCTTCACAAGTGCTGCATCTGTTCCATCTACATGACAATGCATAAAAGTAGCCTGAGATTGTCCGCTCATTGATTTTCCCTCCTTCTATTTAGCACCTCATCTGATAGCTTGAATGTGTTCAGCAACTGAGAATGGAGAAAATTGTCAGCCTGAATCTGTGCGGCATCATTCTTTAGTATAGGCCATTGGGGGACCAATCTTGTGGCAACAATAGATACATTGAAAACCATTCATCTCAGAATTTCATTGCTCAGCTAATGTTAATATAATATATACCATCACTTTTCTGGGTATGATAGATTGCTTATTTTTAAGCAACTTCACTTAATGTGTGACATTAAGAAAATTCAATTTCTGAATCAGAAAGATATCAGAACGGTTTGCCAAAAAATATGCTATGTGTCTTGTGATGATTTAAACTATTATACTTACACTAGAATCCAATTTGAAACCATTCTAAAAGGCAATAATAAAATAATTTCATTTGTTCACTCAGCGACAAGCACTGCAGCTGCTCATTAGAAGCTGGTCATTTATCACACAAATTGTTTTACACAGACACTCAGGAAACATATTGCTAAGTGCTCTGCATTTTGTATTTTACATCAGCTTGACCCTATGCATTGTGCATATTTCTACCTTACAAATGAGAAAAATATACGACTGCAATGAAACCACATTTTCTCAAGGGGACTTTACACCTTGCAGTTTGAATGAGGTTGTACCCAATCGAAAACAACAACTAATGTACTTGCATTTATGACACAACAACAACTTGCATTTATATACAGTAAGCTTCAAGGTCGTTAAGTGCTTATGCGGTGAAGGATCCCTATCACTCTCCACGTGATCAGGCATTCCTCGCCACCTCCACATGATTAGATGATGCTCTTTCCTCTCTCGGTCCCCCCCTTACCCCGTTGCTGTATGTGATGCCGTTGATGTTACACCCCGGGTCGGACGACGAGGAGAGTGTCAAGGTGTGAATGTGAGGTGTTCCGTTTGAGGTAGGTGCAGGAAACTAAGTTTTGACCCAGCAGCTGCTAAGTGCAGCACTGGCGTTACGAGTTACACAATTATTAACACAGCTAATGCAAATAAATTTAAATGATTTAATAGGAAATTCAATGGGACTTGGGAGATGTATGAGTTAGGTGATTATATGGATTATACAGATCAGATTTATGTAAGCTTTCCTGTAGCTCCCTTCATTCAAGTATATAAAAACATAAAGGGATCTGTCTTGAATTAGGCTATTTCGGGCATGACTTTTTAATTTGGCTCAATTCAGGTTTAGATGCATTTTGTTCCAAATCATGGTTGTGTGCGTGAGATGGGGCATATTATAATATAGTAATAATCTGTGCATTTGATATAGTGTTTTTCACATCTTCTAGATGTCTCAAAGCACTTCATAGAATATACTGTAAAGTGTAGTGACTGTATATTTGTGGAAACGCAGCAACAACAACAACAACAAGATTTCATTTATAGAGCGCCTTTCACGTCAGAAGGACAGTTGGGTCGGGACCCGAGCAGGGGGGAAATGGTCAGGGGAGGGAAGGGAGGAAGCGAGGAGGGGATAGAGAGTGGAGAGGGGAGCTGAAGGCACGGTTGAAGAGACTGCTGTGTGCAGTCAATTGCACACAGCAGTGTCCCACAAACACTCATGGATTGAGTGACCAAATTATTATTATTTATTTATTATAGTTTTTATTTTGTTTCTTGAGGGATTATTATCAGGGGTGTGGAGTAAGGAAACTTGCCCAAGGTTTCGCCTGCTGGGAATCGAACCCAAGTCTCTCGCTTGCAAGGTGAGTGCTCTAACCACTGTCTGGAGACAGGATTGAAATTAATTTATGTCCGTGCATCACCATTTTCAATGTCTCTTTTAGACAATATAAGGGGATCAAAATGTTCAAGCTACAGACATTAGAAACATTTCCATCTACCCCCCTTGTTGTAAGTGATCAGGTGATGGTCTGTAAAGCTATTTTATCTTAAAATTCAGGATCTCTCAGAATTATGGAAGATTCTTACATTTTGAAACCCATTCTATTTTTAAAAGCTTGCAGAAAAACAGATTCCAAATCAAAACTCAATTTAAGAATTTTCCACCTTTCTGAACCATTGTAAATTTAAAGGACAATTTGGCCTTACAGGCTATGACGAGTGTCTTAAAATTCAGGATTGAATGGAATTTTGGAACACAATCTTAAGTATAGTCTTCATTTGGAAACCAATTTTCCATAGTACTCAAAAAAGAAAATTGGTTAAATTGCTGCAAATTAGCTTTCAGACAAAGAATGAATTCAAGATTGCTTTCCAAAGTTCTACACAATCTTTTCAATTTCCAGTCAAATATTTGGTTCATAGCAGATAATGTAGCTTGCTGTTATTTCCCACATATAATTGCGGTTATCTTGACATAGAAGGCTTAAAAAGTACAGCTTTAAAATAAGTTTGTACTTTATTGAATTCAATCTAAATATACAAGGCAAAAGGGTCACAGAGATGATATCGACAGTTCACTTATATAAATTATATAAATCTGAGATAGCCACTGGATGTAAGCTAATTAAAGTGGCGTGTCAGAACTGAAGTGGTAATTGGTCTTGTCAACTGAATTGTACCTCTGATAAAATTCCACTAGACTTAAAACAAACAAATCATGCCAAATCCACCAGAAGGTACAGTTATTCAATTCATCAAACCACCCACATTTTTCAAGCAACAACTTTCTCTTCATGGACACTTTCATGCAACCGTGTCTCAATGTCAGCACACAAAGTCAGGATTGGCACTGGCTCTGCTTTGTGTGCCTGGACACACAATTACCAATCAACAAAATGTGAGATTGGACAGTGCATCGCTTTCAGAGTTCAGCATTAGCTAAGCTCACAGGAGAGCCCACCAATGAAAAACACACAGCATTAAACACTCCTGAAAAGACAAAACAAATGATATTTCACAGAAAATGAAAGTTGTTACTTTTAAAGCAAACAAAAACCTCACTATCGCATGAAAGACTCCTCCACAAACTGTAGTCACTGGGTATCAAGGGTACGTCATGGGCGTGGTTTCAGAATTTTTTTTTCATATTTTTTGTTATATCCTATGAATGATGCAAATGATTAATCTATCAAAAGCAGCAGTGTTTATACTTTAAATGAGAACTCCACTCATCCTAATCCTCTCACATTAACCCTCCCACATACCCCTCTATTGCTTTCTCTCATTTTGCAGGTTTTGGTGCTATAAGTAAGGATCATGCTATAATAAATACAAGTAAGCTTAAAATACATTTTGTTAAACGCTAGAAGCTTGAAAAATAAAACAAGTTTTATGAAACAATGACACTGGATCCGATCAATGAAATTAAACGGCTGAAAGAAAAGCTACGCTCTAGGGCTGGGCCGAAAAATCTATTAAAACAATGATCTGATTTAGGAATCTGGCATCAGGTACACTATTCTTATGCTGCTCATGCTTGCTTGAACATGCAGCTTTACTTTTTATTTCCTCACTTTTTAAAGTTGTTTCTATATCCTCTTAAGCGCTATATCAAAAGCAAGGATTATTATTATTATTATTAACAGGGACTTTTTGTTCAGTAAGGTGTGTCTGATAATGCGAGAAACTATTGGAAAGATTATTCAAACCAACAGGAAACAGCAATAAATTATATTTGTATAGCACCTTTCTCGTCGGGAGGACATCTCAAGACACTGGACAGTTAGGGATTTGGACCCGAGTAGGGGGTTGGAATTAGGAGGGGTGGAGGGCAAAGAGAGTAGGGATAGGAGGATGACCAAAACCAGACAGAGTTCCACATATGTATGCCACCTATACATGGAAATTTTCCTTAGTCTGCAATGGAATGCGGACTCTCCCTGGAGAAATGTACCCTGCTTACCTAATTCCAGAAAGGACTGTATTGGACACAAGTAGGCGAGAGACTAGATTTAGGGACACCAGAATGTGTGTTGGGTTCCTGCTGGAGTTTAACTTGTTGAAATCGCATTCCTTGCAAACATTGACTGATAAGCTTCCCACTGCTTATCCAACTAAGAACACTCTGCCCACTGAGGCTTTGGTTTGCAGGGTTAACAGAAGCCTAGAGGGAATAACCCAGGCCCACTATGGATTGGTTTGTCTTTCTCCAAGTCCTGCCAATGATCCAGGCTGACCATTCTGCCTTAGCAGTATCCTGAAGTACTGCGGACATGCCTGGTTCAGGAACTGGACTATGGAGAATGCCATGGACTAGATTGAGTCAAATTGAATATTTTGTTGTCAAACACTTCACTTTGGAGCCAGCTCAGCCTCAATGAGGCACTGTTTAGCACTGAGCTCTCAGCAGTGCCTGTGTTCAAAACAAACTGGCAGATGGCACTAAGCATCATTTTCGCTCAAGTGATTCTCCATCCAACACTGCATTCTAACCATTATTGTGGCCATACACAACATCCTCCATAAGACCAATGCTGCATAGAGCACTCCAGCTATATTGGTTATAGAGCTCTCTATAACCAATGTGTTGCTGTACACCAATATTCAATTTACTCTAATTCAACAAATAATTGAATACTTCAAATTTACTACGCTATTCACTGGAATAATGGTTTGAATAGTTTTTCCACAATGACCCCTAAATCCTTTTCTTGATCAGCAATAAATGACTGTGCCTTTCTATAAATGCTACCTGATTTCGTTTTCTTATCAGCATTAGATATTCTTCATTTAAAAATATTTAAAGCATGTTAATTCTCCAGCTGAAATTTACTTGTAGAAGCTGCCAGTTTCTATAGTGACTGAAACTCGGTGTTTACAATATTTTAAAGAAATTAAATTGATCAAAGCATTGCAAATATGCAAACTCTAGCCTCTTGTAATAGAGATAAGGAGATAAAATCAGAAGGAACACTGAAGGGGAAAAATAATAAAATATTATGATAGCATCATGTATCCTCAATCAACCTCAAGTGTCTATCAATCAAGATTCAATTATAATTTACTACTTACCCGGCATAAGATTGATCGAGCAGAGGAGTCAATTTCTCATTCCTTAGCACAGAAATGCAAAGACTCTCTGCTCTGAATGATTTACACTTGTGCACAAACTGCCATCTAAACCAGCACAAGTGCAAAAAGTTAAAAGCACACAAAGAAGAGATATCATTTTAACCTGATATACGTTGAATTAAACCACAAAAACACTAGGGGGCTAACTCGCACCGTTATGCAGAAGGCATGTTACACAAAGCTGGTACTGCCTTGCACTCATGATCGCAGTGTGAGGTGAAGCTATCCCCTGAGACCCTCACAAAGGCCCTCACAACCTCAGATATCCTATCCCTCTGGCCTTCCACCGTTCAGCCGTTCAGCTGCTCCATGATCGCCTCTCCTCCACTTCCAACTCCTCATCCCCCTGAAATCCAAGACCATCTCCAAACCCACCAAATCCCCCTGGTATAACAATCATCTCCACTCCCTAAAAACCCAAACCCGGCTGCTCGAGCTCAGATGGCAGAAAACTGGCCCGACAGTTCACCGTCAACCGTGGCTCGAGCATCTCCACAGCTACCGACGTTTTTTGACACGCGCAAAAACGGCCTTCTACTCCAACATCATCTTGAAGGCCAAAAACAATCCCAAAATCCTTTTTTCCACCACCCACTACCTCCTCCATGCACTCCTCGGGCCTCCTCAACCTTCACATCCAATGCCAAGTGCGAGGAGGTCATGGGCTTCTTTCCATCCAAAATACACAACATTCGCCAGGCAGCCTCATCGTCCTGCCTCTTGTCACCCACCACCACCACCCCCTCTCCCTCCCTCTCACCCTCCCCATCATCAGCTCCTACCACGACCCCCATCCTACATTCCTTCCTCCCCATCTCTCCTCCTCCCTCTCACCCACCATCACCTCTATGAAACCCACCACCTGCTGCCTCGACCCCCTCCCCACCAACTTGCTGGTCACCCAGCTCCCCCTCCTCTGCTCACTACTGGTTGATGACATCAACCAGTCCCTCTCCTCTGAATCAGTCCCTGCCCCTTTAAAATGGCTGTCATCACCACCCACTTCCTCAAAAAACCTTCCCTAGATCCTTCAAACCCCAGCCACTACCGCCCTATTTCAAACCTGTCCTAGAACGCGTTGTTGCCAATCAACTTCACGCACACCTCTCCTCCCATTCCCTCTTCAAATTCCTCCAGTCCGGTTTCCGCTCTGTCCACAGTACGAAGACTGCGCTTGTGAAAATCACAAATGACATCCTCTTTATCTATGACCAGGGCTCCCTCTGCCTCCTTGTCCTCCTGGATCTCTCCGCCACTTTCGACACAGTCGATCACACCATCCTCCTCCACCGCCTTTCCTCCGTCATCCACCCCAGTGGGACCGCACTCGCCTGGTTCAAGTCCTGCCTCACAAACCGCCAGCAGTACATCTGCACAAACGGCTTCTCCTCCCGCTCTCACCCAGTTACCTGTGGGGTACCCCAAGAATCCATCCTTGGCCCCCTCTTTCTGATCTACATGTTCCCTCTTGGGGATGTCACCTGCAGACATGGGGTATACTTCCAACTATTTTTTCACCTCACTTTGCGACCCCCAGTCCCCTGATGTTCTGTCAGCCTGCCTGTCAGACCTCAGGAGCTGGATGAGCGTGAATTTCCTTCAGCTGAACGTTGACAAGACAGAAGCCATACTCATCAGTGTCTAAACTCACACAGCTCTCACCTCCTCCACCTACCCGACCTCCCCCTAAAACTCTCCGAACCCGTACACAACCTAGGCGTCAGGTTCGACCAATTATCCTTCCTCCCCCACATCAGGTCCCTCACCAGCACCGCCTTCTTCCACCTCCGACACATCACCCGTCTCCGCCAATACCGCTCTCCGAAAGCCGCTGAAATCCTGGTCCATGCCTTTGACACCTCTCTGCTGGACTACTCGAACGCCCTCCGCGCAGGTCTCCCATCCATTACCATTCATAAAATCCAGGTCATACAAAACTCTGCCGCCCACATTCTCACCCGCACCAAACTCCACTCCCCGTTTACCCCAGTCCTTGCCAGACTGCAATGGCTGCCTGTCCCAGAGAGGATCGACTTTAAGATCCTCACCCTTGTCTTCAAATCCCTCCACTCCTCTGCACCTCCTACCTCTCTGACCTCCTCTCTCCTCACAACAATGCCCGCTGACTTCGCTCCACCGGGTCTGGCCTCCTCCTTGTCCCTCGAGTCCTCCGCTCCACCATCTCGGCCTTGCCTTCAGCCACTACGCCCCGAGGCTCTGGAACTCCCTTCCTCCCTCTCCTCGCTCGCCCCCTCTCTTCCCACTTTCAGGTCTCAGCTGAAGAGTTTTCTTTTCAACCACGCCTATGGTCACCTTCCTCCCCCTCCCCCTGGCTCGGTCCCGGGATCCATTACTGTGAAGCCTTTGAGACACCGTCCGGAGGGCGCTATATAAATCCAAGTTGTTGCTGTTGTTGTTGTTCAGAATTCTCAAGGCTACAAAGCAATATATGCTGAATTGTTTATCACAGACTGATACTAGGAGCACAATCTATTCTTGAGAATGAGACTGATTTCCAACATAAGTAGTCCTGGAATTCCTCTATTAAAATTGCAAAAATGCAAGGTAATCATTTTCATTCCATTATGCAGATAGCACAGAGTGTTCTGCTTTCAGCCGTCTTATTCCGTTTCAGCCATAACATTTATGCTGCAGTCAAAAGTGATTTCTGTGTCCAGATGTTCCTCTCTTCAGATCTTTCTCCCAGAAATCATTGTGCTCAAAGACTCACAACAACATCTATTTATATAGCTCTCTTCATGCAGTCGCAGAGCTTGATGGACACGTCAGGGGCAGTGGGGAGGTGACCGTAGGCACGGTCGAAGAGGAATGTCTTCAAGTGCGAACTGAAAATGGACAAAGAGGGGGCAAGGCGGAGGGATTGAGTCAGAGTTCGAGTCACTGAAAGCACAGCTGCTGATCGTGGAGCAGAACGGACGAGGGTTGGACAGGAGGCTGGAGCTAGCTGAGCAAAGGAGCTGGTAGAGGAGTGGGAGTTAAGCAGATCAGAGAGGTAGAGAGATGCCAGTCATTTGGCTAGATGTTGTGGTTCCTGTTGTGGCTCCTTTTCCGAACCATGTGTTAGACTTATGGGAAAAATAAATAGTCTGACTGTGAATCTGTTGGCCAATCATTATTTAGATTCAGTATGTGCTAACTTTCCCCCAGAAACCCACTTCACTTTTGCTGGTGCTGTAACCTCCTGTTTATCTGCAAACCCATACTACCTCAAACTGTTACCTTCCACTCAACTACTCTAGTGGAATTGCCTGGTGCGATAACAGTGGCAATTTCATAATTACCAAGGATGTGTACCTCCTTGGCTTAAGGAGGTAAAATGTGGCTCAACTGTGCCAATGGTATTACTTTGGATACTGATCTGGATAATATTGCTCTTTTCCGCAGACTGATAAAGTTATCACAGAATGAAATGAGAACCTTTTTTTTGGTACAAATAAACATCTAACAGGCAAAATAAATAGTCTAACAGCCCATTTGTTTTGTTTAAATTGTCCACAGAGCTGTACTGCTGTAAAACTAACAGTATGTAATGAACTGCCTTAAGGGCTAACGTCTCATTTATAAATCTGTATCAAACCACTTTCAAACACATTCCCTCCTGGTAGGACCACCTAACCAAATGCCTTAAGCTCTTCCCTGATGCTTACCATGGCTCCTGCCCATGGCAAAGTTATTTGTGAAGCACTTAATGGTTTCTGAGTAGAACAGGACCTCAGGGAAAAGTACTGTAAAATTAACATGCGTGCTTATTCTGTCCATAGAATGTTACAACCTAAAAAATAATCATTCAATGCATCAGGTCTACACTGGTGTTTTTCTCCATGAGAGTCACATCATCAGACATTTCTGTTCACTCCTCATACCCATGGATATTGATTTTCAAGTATCTATCTGGTGGTTTGCTGGTACAGGTTAGTATTTTGTATTTTTTTAAAAATACTGAGCTTCTATTATGTTGCAGAGAAGCCATTGCATTGAGTGCTTCAAACCTGCTTCAAATGCAGAAGGGTCTGAGGCAGTGGGGAGTGAGACATCAGTCCTTATGCTTTTTGTCACTTCCAGTGAGCTAACTTTTGATTAACTTTACAGCAGTAGAAAAACAGTAGTTACCTATAGTCAAGTTTTGGAAAATCATGGAAATGCTGAGCCTCATTTTGAAATTGCCAGATCACGCCAACAGCAGTAAAGAAACCCACAAGGCACTTCAGTTTGTCTTTGAATTCCAATTATGCTGTATTCAACAAAATTCAGAAAATGCACTGTTTTGTTTCTTTAACTTTAAATGACAAGGTGCTTAATCATTTTAAGAATATATCAAAGAAAATCACTATAGCACTATCCAACATGATTATAATATCATGGAAAACAAAAGGTATATTTTGGGTTTTACTTAAACAGCAATAATGAATGGTTACACAAAGAGTAGGCTAGAATTGAAGGCAGACAGCTTGACTGAAGGAGACTGGTGAGCTCACTTTTTAATCACCGTGTATATTCTTAATTGTCTATTGCAGTCTCATGCATTCCCCATGGTTTCATTGAAGGACAACTAGCAATGAAACTTAAGTATTCAATTGAAGTATCATTGATTTAACGGTGTGACAGTGGTACGGGTTATTGCAATAACTGGGATTTTCAAACAGGTAATTCTGTGTATTTCTTCACAATGGTATTTTCGATAATAGGTTAATCCAAGGCCCTGTCTGCCTGTTCAGTGAGTTTTACTTCATATCAGTTTGTGGGAAATTGCTAAGCACAAGCTAGCTGCTGTGTTTACCCCAAACACACTGTCATTCCTCTTTATAATATCCTGTCAAGTGCTTTGAGACATCCTGCTGCCCTGAAAGGCACTATACCAAATGCAAGGATTATCATTAATAATCACTGCTGAGTCAGATTTGGCATCCATTAAAAGTATATCAAATTTTCTTCCGCATGGTTAGTGTTCTGGATTAAAAACCATCAGGAGCAGAGACTACCTTCCAACATATACCGACTAGAAGCTTTGCAACTGCATAAGAGGAGACTCTTATCCACTATTTAGAACTTGATTCACCTGTTTATCAGAGCTGAGATGCACAGTTTTCCCCTTATCTAACATTTATTTTCCTGTGATTTATTTTGTGTTTTGTGCACCTCCAAACCATCCTATGACAAAACTCATTCAACTTAGTGCTCTGATTGGATGATGATCGGTTCCACATTTTCAGAACTTTTCATTTCAAGAATGGCTGCTTGAATTTCTTATTACATTATTTTTTTCAATGTGTAAGATATTACGTGGGGTATTAGAAATGAACAATAATGGTGCTGCAGACTCATCTTTCCAATGCAAAATATTCCAAACCATCACATCCATCCACACCAGATTCCACTGGCTCGGCTCCCTAACCCCAAGTGGATCAAATGAAACATTCCAATACAATGTTGTCTGCAAGAATAGAAATGCATTTTAACAACAACAAATTACATGTTTCTCTTTGGGAGGATATCCCAAGGTGTTGAATAGACAAGGACTTGCACCCGAGCTGGTGGTTCAGATCAAGAGGGATGGAGGGTGGAAAGCCACAATCTTTACAAAATAGGTGCTTCACTTTTCAGATGGGGGCTAGTGATAGCAGGATTGTTGTGCCTTTATCCTCTACCAACCTCATTTTATTTTATAGTGTAAACTGCTTTTCAAAACCTATTGCCTTTTCTTTTGACACTTCTTCATATGAGTTGTTGCCATATCAATCTTAGAGACTTTGCGACATTGTTACTTTAAGTTTCAGGTTAAAAATCATACTTTCGCCTCAGGTAGAAAAATAAGGGTGATGAAACTTTTGAAACACAAAAATCACTGCAGTGTAAATTGATTTTTTTCTGCTGGGCAGAAATTGGTCTTACGTATATCTCATTGTGAGCTGCAATATAACCAGCAGTATCCTGAAACCCCATCAAGTGATTTTGGTGTTCCACACAATTGGAATCGCATTGGAATCTGCAANTTTTTTTATCGCATTCAATTTATAATGATTGACTGCAGGATAAACAGAACCTGCCATATTGTTAGGCAGTACAGTGCATTGAGACCAGAGGAGGAAATGCAATTCGATTTGCAGCCCAATGAAACCAGACAACGCTCGTTACAGAAAGAATAAAAAACAGTTAAGGTCAAATTATCAAAGTGACAAGTGATTGTAAACTTACTAAAATAATGAAGAGGGCATAGGGCTTTACTCATGGTATAAATATATAACTTGGGTTGGAAATTATGGGGGTGATTTTACATTTGTTGGTAAATTTTCTGGCTTTGGCGTTTGGTAAATTTGACAACAGATAGAAAATTCCACCATACCCCATACACAAATTCTTCAACAGATCACTGTAATGCTTCTAATTCCCAGGACAACATATCTATTACTGTGCAGATTAAAATATATTTTGTATTGTGAAAGGTGGACATAGGCTAATTTGATATCTTTCTCAATTTACAGTATCTGGCTTCATCAAACGGTTGAATCCCACCCTCATACAACTGTTATTCCAACTTTCTGAACCCTTTGGCTTCTCAAATAATCATAATTAGATTTTCAAAGTAAATCCTGAATCTTCTTAAGAAGCTGATTTACTTTCAAAAACTGTAATGCTATGTTAATTTTTATTTGTATTCATAAAAAGGGCCTTGGGATATCTTCCCGACCTGAAAGTCGCTGCGCAAATGTAATTTTGTATTGTATTGTATAAAAGTACCAGCTCAATATTTTGTAAACTTCATTAGATTTCAGCTGAATTTTAGGATTTATTTTCTTCAGACATTTTTTGCTAAAGGAATGTGTGGGGAACTGTGCAAATGCACAAATGTACAGTCAAACCTGTTTTCAGCAACCATTCAGGGAACTGGACCAAAGTGGCCTTTATGTAAGGATGGCCTCTGAGTAAAGGTCCATTGGCCGGGCCTGACTTTTTTTTATAGACTCTCACTAGACTCCTAGTTCATTTACCAACACCGCTCACTGGTGAGGAGGAAAGCTGTGGGCATCATGCGGGCTGCTCAGAAATTGGTAATGCGTTAATAATAAAATAATAATAATCCTTGCACTTGATATAGCGCTTTTCACGTCGGGAGGACGTCCCAAAGCGCTTCACAGAACGCACTGTAAAGTGAATTGACTGTATATTTGTGGGCGAACGCGGCAGCCAATTGCGCACAGCAATGTCCCACAAACAGTCGTGGATTGAAGTGACCAATTTTATTGTTTTGGGTTTTGGAGGGATTATTATTACCAGTAAGTATCCTTAAATCCATTTTGAACTGGCTGCTGAAAGAGGTGTCTGTACATCGACAGGGCTAAAAAGAAAGTGGTCACTAGTTCCGTTAGACAAATCGTTGCTGAATAGAGTTGGTTTAATATGGAAAATCATTTGGGGTTGTCCTGAATTGGTTGTTGACACCAGGTGGTTGTGAATAAAGGTTTGACTGTATTTGAAAGCACTGATTTACTGCAGTATCTCAATCTCGTGAAAACACAGCAACAAATCTACGTGAGCAATTTTCAGTGTTATACATCTTCATAATATACAGAGGAGCTTTAGATCACTGTAAAACACACTCTTCTCATCTCCAACTCCACTATAACCATGATCCAGGTTCATAATAATGTAAAAACTTTTTGTTTATTCAGTGATAAAGGGCCACAGCACTCTGCTTGTTAGCAAAATGAATGAATATTATGTGAAATATTAATGAGAATATTCACAAATCGTTAAACAATTTCAAACAATAACAACTTGCGTTTATATAGTGCTCTTCATGCAGGCTGGTGTCTCAAGAGTGTTGCACAGTGGTATGGTTGGAGGAGACCACAGGCATAGTTGAAGAGCTAGGTCTTAAAGCAAGATTTGAACAAAAATCAAGAGGGGAGAGAGTCAGAGGGATTCAGGCAGGGAGTTCCAGAACTTAGGGGCTTAGTAAAAACTTTACATATAATAAATAAGCAAAGTTTGCAAGGGTGACTATATTGCCCTCGGTCATTTGCATACTTTTCTATACAAGAGAGAAAAATGAGCATTGCAACATGTATTTTCACTAACAGCAACAGGTGGAGACATGACACTGGTAAGTTTACATGCACTATTTGTAGAAAAATGCAACTGTGATAAGTTATTGATTTTGTTAATTTTTTTTTACCTGGATAAGATATTAAAGATTGTGCTGCCAGATATTCCATTTAATTACATGCTCCAATTCTGCTCTTGATGAAAAAGCACTTGAAAAAGCTTCACAAAAAGCCGATGTAATATTGTTCTCCATTTGGTCAGTTGTGTATCTATCTGGAGTCCTGTAGCTCAGTGGTTAGAGCACTCACCTCGCAAGCGGGAGACCTGGATTCGATTCCCTACAGGGCGAAATATTGGGCAAGTTTCCTTACTCTACATGCCAATGTTTACTAGCAGTAAATAGGAACCAGTTGTTCATCGATTGACAAATCGCTTTTCCGGGGGTAATAATTCCTCAAGAAAAATAATAATAAATTGGTCACTTCAATCCACAACTGTTTGTGGGATACTGCTGTGCGCAATTGGCTGCCGCGTTTCGCCCACAAAATATACAACAACATCAACAACAAGATTCCATTTATAGAGCGCCTTTCACGTCGGGAGGCTCTGTACAGTTGGGTCAGGACCCGAAAATTTTACAGGGCCTTGTTACAGAGGGAGCGGACGTTTTGTAAAGTCAATACAGTCAATTCACGTTTTGTAAAAGTCAATACAGTCAATTCACTTTACAGTATATTCTGTGAAGCGCTTTGAGACTTCTCGAAGATGTGACGAGGCGCTATATCAAATGCAAGGATTATTATTATTAATATTGTGTGAAGGGCACCATATATTAAATTCATTTCAAGTTTTAGGATTGAAATAAATTCTGATTAGCCAGTCTGGAGTTAAATATACTCACTAACGTTGATTTAACGTCACACATCAAAGAAAATATATTTGAATTATTTATTTTGTAGCTGATTTGTCATTATTTAACTGATGTTTTCTTGTTTTTACAATCACTTTGTTTTATTTTAATTTGTTGTGCTAAATAATTCAAGATTTAGAAAAAAAAATGTTCTGTTTATGACTTCATATTCAGATAGCATGTTTCCTATTACTCTATTTGCAAACAGTTAATAATATATGTAATACATTTCATATCTCTCTTGGAATAGATTTTGTTTATTGCTTTTCTAATTGTATATGCTCAGCTTGAGTGATGATTATCTTGGATTAAACTTTGGACCAGTTAAATGTAAAATTGAACTTTGGAGAATGTACCTTAACCCATTCCTCAGAAGAACCACCTGTGCCAAAAATACTACAACCACTGTTACAATAGCACAATCAACCAACTAAAGGGAAACCTCATTATAATGTGTTTAGAATCTATAATAAAAGATGAAGTAACGAGTCATCTGGAGAAGGAGAATATAGTTAAGAGCTTTCTGCCCGCATTGATGGAAAGAATATTATGCTTGACCAAACTTATTGATTTCTTTGAAGGTGTATCCAACAAAGTAGATGAGGGATATGCAGTGGATATAGTTTACTTGGCTTTCCAGAAGTCCTTTGATAAAGTGCCACATGAGAGGTTAGTGACTAAAATAGAGGCATGTGGAATCATCGGAGAGGTAGCAGAATGGATTAAAGAATGTTAGGAAAGCAAAAGCAAAGGGTAGGAGTTAAGGGTATCTTCTCAGGCTGGCAAGAGGTAGGAAGTGGTGTTCCACAGGGATCCATGTCAGGACCGCTTCAGTTCACCATATATCTGAGTTTGATTCCCTGTAGGGTAAAATATTGGGCAAGTTTCCTTACTTCATACACCTTTGTTTACCTAACAGTAAGTAGGAACCCAGTTGTTAGTGATTGGCAGATTGCTTTACTGGGGGTAATAATTTTTAAAAAATTGGTCACTTCAATCCACGACTGTTTGTGGGACACCGCAGTGCACAATTGGTTACCGCGTTTCGCCCACAAAATATAATCAATTCACTTTACAGTATATTCTATGAAGCACTTTTAGACGTGTAGAACACATGATAAGGCACTATATCAAATGCAAGGATTATTATTACTATAAGGATTATTATGTCTTGGGATTATGTCCTCGATGTCTCTCACTGGTTTTATACTCTGACAAACCACAGTTCAAAGAACATTTCAACCTAGATGACGCGACTTGATTTTACTTAATCCTTAATTTTTACTGTACTTTTCATCCGGATATCAGGATGTTGTCAGATACTGTGAAGGATGTGGTTTCGAGGTAAGAACATGAGCAATTTTCCTTCCAGGTGGAGAAAATACACACAAGATGTCGAAAAGAAATTGAAACTGACAAAAATCATTGAGCTGGCTCAGGTGAATTGCAGTTAAATGAATAGTGGCTGTGCCACTTGCATTCTACCCTCGGAGACGCTCCCCTGTGTGGAGGGCACTACATACGTGCAAGTTGTTGTTGTACTCAGAGGTGAAGGATTGTACTGTACTGGTGGGTAAATCTGGCAACTAAAAAGAACAGATTGCCAATAGTACCACCTCAGGCTCTGCAATTCTGCATTAGTTCTGCTTTTGCTCTCTGCATAGCAGTGGGTGTGCTGCAACTTTCCAGTGTTATGCCAAGCTGTTATGCCAAATTGGGGGGAGCGGGGTTAGAGGTGAAGAAAGTATACCTAAAATGTCCAATGAAAGCATTTGTAGCTCCTTGAATTGCAAAACAATCCTGTTTTCACAGCTAGTCCAACAAAAAAGATTTCTGCCCATTAAAGTAATGTCATATTTTTGTGGGAGGGAACATTTCATATGCAGGAGTTATCCGGGTGAAAAATCAGTGCAATGTTCCATGGTAGGAGAATAAGGAAGCAGCAGGGTGGCAGAGAAGCTGCAGTCAATTTCAACCTTCAAATGCTAACATCTTAACCATTGTGAAGCCCAAAGGACAAATCCTCTGATCATACAAGATTCTAGAGCTATTTCCTAATTCACTGCATTCGCTGCCTGTGGAAACTGAGTCGTCAATTCAGAAAGGTTTGTTTTCTTCATTCAGCATTGATGAATGACATGCTAAATTAGGATGTTTTTGATTTGATTGGAGGCAATGTAAGTCGATTTAAGTGAAAACATTGTTAGGTGACAGAATCTGCCTAAAAATGTTTTGTTACAATAAAAATACGAGTACCTAATGGGTTAACGGTGTTCCTTAGCACTTTTGGCACAAAAAGAACATCATGCAGCTCATGTCATCAATAATTTATTCCAAGTACAGTGTACAAAAAAGTAAAGTTACATTGAGTAGCAGTGGATAGCAATTAGCAGGACTGGCATGAAGTGGGAGAAGTATCAAAACGCTCAACTTGTTTTGTTTCAAGACCTCAGGTAAGGTGAAGACACTGAATATGTCACAAAAAGCAATATTTTGTGAGCAGCGACATAATTAATGGATGTAAAAGTGCAACTGTAGCCATGGTGACTAAAGAAGATTTCTGGAAGATACTGCTTGCACATTTTATTAATTATTCATGCTGAATCCCATAGCATATAGAGAACCAAACAGCGCAAGGTGGCAAAAATTATCTTCAGCCAGCAGCTACCCATTGTTAGTGAGAAGACAAATCACTGTCACCTTGGTTCACTGAGGCAATAATGGGTCCTGCTGTCAGATACAGCTGGAGACAGTAGGTGTGATTCTTTAGCAAATGCTCATGGTATAAGTTCCCTTCCTCCCTTAGTTCAATACAATTCAAACTTGAATGCTTTTCATCAGAATTTTTTCCTTGAGTAGATGTTCCATTTTATCCTGCATTGGCTAGCCAGCCAGGATACATTTAGGATTTGTAAAGTACACTAGCAAATATTTATTATACAAGACAAAATGACATTTGTATAGCGCCTTTCACGTCAGGAGGATATCCCAAGGCCATTATAGTGGGGGGCGAGGAGCTTGGTTGAGTCTGACGAACAACCAGTGACAGCCAGGCCAAGTCCCAGGGAAGGCGGAGGTGAATCATTATAATAATCCTGTTTTAAACTCTGCGCCTTGTGAATCCAGCTCCCACCATTTAGGCTGTAGACGCGAGGCTGATTCCCATGTGCAGTGTGATTTTTCCCTCTATCCCCCAGGCTCTACGCTGTCACAATGGGCGGGCTCCAGAACTAAGTGTCAGAAATGTCCCTCTTCATACACGAGCTGGGATTTGTAGCGAGGAGGTGGGCGGATGGGCATAGTCTTAATTGCAGCTTGGAAAACTGGTCATAGTTGAAGACGTTTTCAGAATCTCTACAAATATTACTAACCAGCTGAGGAGATGTGAGATTTCAAGAGGGAATTTCATAGTCATAGATGTTCCCCTCCCAAAAATGCCCCAGTTTCTAGCCCCCATCTTCCAGAAATACATGGGAGAAATACTTTAATACACACTATTTAATGGTTTTACTTTAGGAATGACCAGAGGTACTGCAATGGTCTTTTTTTTGGTTCTATGTTCCGATTTAACAGGATGAGTCGGAATAACTATAACAATAATCCTCGCATTCGATATAGAGCTCGATCACATCAATGATGTGTCTCAAATCACGCCTACTGTCTCCAGCTGCATCTGACAGCAGGACCCATTATTGCCTCAGTGAACCAAGGTTTTACAAGATTAACTGTAACATATAGTGACTGTATTTGTAGGTGAACATGGCAGCCAATTTGTGCGCAGAAATGTATCACAACAGCCATAAAGTGAATGACCAATTTATTTGAGCAACTGATGGAAACCAGGAGACATGAATTGACATCAGGATCAGTTTTTCCCTACATTTAAACATTATCCCTTGCATCAAGTGGCCTAAAATGCATTAGCTGAATCTAAGTGCCAGCCAGTATTATATAAGGGACACCTTCTGGTTGGAAGTCAAAGACCTAAAATACCTCATTGCCTTAGCCTAAAACCAATGATTTAAAAATTAAGATTGTGTCGAATTTTGGAAAATTTAAACATTTTGTCATAATTTAGAAGCTGTTTAAAGTTTCATAGTTATTTGGTTTGTCAGGGTATTGTTTCAGCAGGATGTATTCAATACAGAATCTTTAGGCATTGCTATGATTTGCCTTAGCCAAATAATAATACTCTGATATTATAACATCCTCTACAGCCATCCTCAATTACAGCATCAAGCAGTTTGTTACATT
Source organism: Callorhinchus milii (assembly GCF_018977255.1). Taxonomy (NCBI): domain Eukaryota; kingdom Metazoa; phylum Chordata; class Chondrichthyes; order Chimaeriformes; family Callorhinchidae; genus Callorhinchus; species Callorhinchus milii. The sequence goes on from NW_024704742.1 coordinate 42,798,364, forward strand.
TAGTCGCATTTCAACCCTCCTCCTTGTTAACACAGCAAATTTAGATATACAGTCAGCCCCCGGCTAATTGGACTACAGGCATCCTGAATTTGAACCAGACCAGGCCAGAAACTTAAGCATTAATAAAACATTTCCACAGGCTCATGCGTGTTTAGCCTCCAATAAGCCTAACTTTCCTAGTGCATGCCAACACCACGCTGAGCAGCCTCACTGTCCTTGCTGGCCAGGGAGATCGACTTTAACTCAGATTGTTTGAATCCCATGAGCAGAAAATAGCTTATTTGCTATCTTCTGCTCATAAGATTCAAACAATTTCAATTCTGGTACTAGTATTTATCAGCATTTTTGAAAAAAATGTTTTACAAACAAATGTATTACAAAGCTTTAAATGTATTACAAACAAACATTTTTATTAAAATTTTCCTCGTGGGGGGGTGGGTGGGTGGGCGTAATCAGAGTGTCCTTGGAGCTGATCTGGCTCCAAGGTGACATGTTTGGCAACAGATTGTCAGGATTAAGCCAACTCTCTGTGGCGGCCTCAGTAGTCCAGTTCCTGAGCCAGGCAGCTCCACAGAAATCCAGGGCACGGCTGATAACAGCACCACAAACCTGGCTCATCAGCAGAACTTGGAAGGACAGACCAGTCACTGGGGGCAGGGAATCCTCCCACTCAGCTTCTGTTAACCCTGGAATTTCAAAAAACATCACAAGCCAAATGCTTGATTTCAGTACAGTCTTCTTTGCAACCAACATAACAACACATTAATGGAGTTTTCCGAAATGTTAATAATAATAATAATACGTGCTTTTGATATAGTGCCTTATCGCATCATTGATGTAAGAAAGCATGGAAAGGCCATTACTCACACTTCAAGCTTACTCCTTTCATAAACCATGGCAAAATTACTTCACATAACTCATCCTGGGAGAAAATAATCAGAGCTGCACTCTGAAGCCCGAAAGCTAAAAAGCAAAGATTTCTCCTGATATCCTGGCCAACAATCCCCCAGAGAAAAATGGTCATTCACTTCATGGCTGTTTGCGGGACTTTGATGTGTGGAATGCTGCTGCATTCACCTACAGCTTCTGATAGCAAAGATTCCATAAGAATTTAAATATTTTCCTCTTCCCCCTTCCCCTTCCCCTCTCTTCAGCTCGACCAGAACATAAATCATTGGTGTCCCTTGGAGATTTGTTCAAGTAAGGCTGTTCCTCTGCTTATATTTGAATCTAGATTTTAACAACAAAATGTCTGTGATTAGTTATTGAATCAATTATTTCGATTCTAAACAACAACTATACATTTGTATAGCGCCTTTCACATCAGGAGGACGTTCCAAGGCCCTGGACAATCAGTATTTAGGGCCCGAACTGGGTTGGGATTGGGGAAGGTGGAGGGCAGGGGCGAAGGAGGTTGATAGAAGGCACGGTCAAAGAGGAGGATCTTGAGATGCGTCTTGAAGGAGGCAAGGGAGGAGGTGAGGTGGAGGGACTGCTGGATGGAGCGGCGTGAGGTGTGAGACAGTGGTGGAGCCGGGCGATGTTGCGGAGGTGGGGGAAGGCAGAGAGGGCCATGGCACAGATGTGGGGTAGAAAGGATAGTTGAGGATCAAACAAGACTGCAAGGTTCCAGACTGGCTAAGCAAGGTGGAGTGTGCATCCTTGGATGGTGATGCTGTCAGCACCTGAGGTGTGGAGGCACTGACAGGAGCCAATCAGGAGGGCATTGGTCTTGTTGATGTTCAACTGTGGTCCTGGAATCGAGGGTGGAGGCAGAGAGATAGAGTTGGGTGTCATCCGCATACACGTGGAAGTTGACCCCATGTCTGCGGATGACGTCACCAAGAGGTAGCATATAGATATTGAAGAGGACGGAGCCCTGAGGAATGCTGCATGATGCGGGGACTAGAGGAGAAACTATTAGTGCAGATGAAGTGGAGATGGTGTGAAAGGTAGGATCTGAACCATTCAAGGACAGAACCATGAAGGTTGAGGTGAAAGGAGAGGTGGTGGAGAAGGATAGAGTGGTCAATGGCATTGAAGGCAGCAGAGAGGTCAAGGAGGATGAGGAGGCAGAAGGAGTGACAAAAATTTAATTTGTCACTTTGACCAAAACTGTTTTCATGCTGTGTGCGGCATCGAAACCCGAATGGAGGGATTCGTGAAGGGAGTGGCTAGAGAGGATGGAGGGAAGCTGGGAAACAACGACTTGGAAAGGGAGGTTGGAAATGGAGAGGTAGTTTGAGAGGAGGGATGGGTCCAGGGAGGGTCTTTTAAGTATAGAAGTGATGACGGCCGTTTTAAAGGGTTGGGAATGGTGTCAGTAGACAAGGAGAGGCTTATGACGTCTGTAGGTAGGGGGGTAAGGAGGTGGGGCTGGGAGGTAAGGAGAGGGGCAGGGATGGGTTTCAGGGAGCAGGTGGTTAAAGTTAATGTTTAACCACATATTCCACTTAATCACATGCTCTAATTGAATTATTGACTATTTCAATTTTGAATTTGGAGGATCTCCTCAGAGAGACCAACAGTGAGTCTGACTTGGTATTATAGCTTTATGAAATGAGGGAGAATGGGAGGTCATGTTACACAGATGACTGGTATACAACTTCATATATTTTCATTCTACTCCATGTTGTGATTTTTTGGATTGGCTTCTAGGATATAATGCATCATATCATGGAAATAGATTTCTCTAACATCCATCTATTATTTAGTTCTTCCTCATCTGCATCTATATTTCAATTCCCTGCTCACTTTTTTTTAAAAAACAAGTTTAGCTTTGCGTTTATCAACCAATGGAAATATCGAGGTTTAAATTGTGTGTTAAGCTAATCGATCATTTGCTAAACATCTTCAAATGCAGATAGATAGCCTTGAATATGTAATTATTATTCAATAAAAAGGCTCATGGGAGATTTCTGTGTTCCTTGTTATTGGATAGATACACTTGAGGGTATGTGGATGCATTTGAACACAATTGTCCACAGGCAGCCCATGGGCTATTATCCCAACTTATAATGGACCCTATTATTTTTAACCCATTCCATATCTGGATAAAATCTGATCCTCCTACACTAAATGAATGACCTGATCTCCCTTGGGAAGCAATCAGAATGGAACTATATACACATAGTCACAAGAAGAAAGCTAGATATGTTAAACATCGGTGTAAGGGACTCGCGATTTTTATATTTTATGAATAGATTCTTTGCCTAGCTAGACATCTACCCGTGTAAATCTATCAAATAAATGATCATTTAAGCTTGGAATAAAAATGTACGACGCAAAGTTCAATTCCACTATATACAAGATAAAGTATGAACAGTTTATATAATTCTCAACCACAAGATTGTTACATCCTATAAAATCTTACTATCCATCTTAGTGTAACATATGCAGTATATGTATGATAGATATGGTGTTCCACAGCTTGTTGTTGAACTGATTTTTTTTTCTATATTTGAAGTTTTATTAAAACTGACAAATTCTTCTAAAAGCTGTCTTTATGGCCATCAAGTTTTAATTGCTGTGCATGAGAAGCATCATTGGAAAACAAAGCCTCATTGAAAGAAACATAAGTTGATTGGAAAATATACATTATATATTACAAGGAGATTCATGGGTCTATGTATTCTGCATTTTTATGTGCAATACTGAATTGTTTATCTCAAGCAGGGAATATAGAGCATTTTAGTGTCATAAACAAATCTTCGAACTGTGTTATTTAGCTTGCTAAGGAAGTGTGGGTGGTACCTTGTACAGATGGATGAGAGTTTAATATTGTGTACTCATGAGCCCAATTTGGTGATAAAGTTGATGCATTGCTCTCTATAGGACCTCACAAGTTTATAATAATGACTCTAGCAGAACTAAACTTTTATTGTTCAGAGCATCTTCCACAATGTATAATTTAATATTTTGATCTCACATACAAATCCTAATTCACTTGGAATAAAAACAATGCCAGAATAGCTGTAAATTATATTCAATAGTACTGCGATGAAGAATTCTTACATAACTAGGGTTTAGGAGAAAATTAATAGATGACAATGCTATCAATCTAAATTAGTAACAGAAATGTAAAGCAGGGAAATCAGCATCCCAAAGATACAACAACAAAATTATATTTATACAGCACTTTTAACGTCGGGAGGACGTCCCAATGCGCTGGGTAATCAGGGGTCAGGACCCGAGCATGGGGGAGGGGTGGGGAAGGGGTGAAGGAAGGCAGAGAGCTGGAAGGGCGACCAAAGGCACGATCGAAGAGGAGGGTCTTGAGACTTGTCTTGAAGGAGGCAAGGGAGGAAGTGAGGTGAACAGGCTAAACGAAGGAATCGAGCAGTTTGGTAGGGAGTCAGCAGGTCAGAGAGGTAGGAGGGGGTGAGACCATGGATGGCCTTGAAAGTGAGGATGAAGATCTTGAATTCGATCCTGAGGGATGGGGAGCCAGTGGAGTCGGGCGAGGGTGGGAGTGATGGGGTCACGGAGCCTGGTGCGTGAGAGTACACAAGCTGCAGAGTTTTGGATGATCTGCAGCTTATGAAGGAAAGAGTTGGGAAGGCCGATGAGGAGGAAATTTCCATAATCGAGCCCTGATGTGACGAATGTGAGGGTTTCGGCAGCCTGAGGGGTGAGGCAGTGGCTGAGTCTAGCAATATTGCGGAGGTGGTGGTAGGCAGTGCCGGTGATGGCGAGGATATGGGGGAGAAAGGACAGTTCAGGGTCAAACAAAACACCCAGGTTCCTGACTGGCTTAGTGAGGTTGAGTGTGCAGCCGTGGAGGCTGATACTGCCAGTGACCAAGGTGCGGAGGCTCTGGCACGAGCCAATCAGGAGGGCCTCGGTCTTGCTGATGTTCAGTTGGAGAAAGTTGTTCCTTGTCCAGGACTTGATGTTGGACAGGCAGTCGGTCAGGACGCCAGTAGTCCTGGAGTTGAGGGTGGAGGCAGAGAGATAGAGTTGGGTGTCATCCACATACATGTGGAGATTTACCCCATGTCTGCGGATGATGTCACCAAGGGGGAGCATGTAGAGGGTGAAGATAAGGGGACCAAGGACAGAGCCCTGAGGAACGCTGCACAAGACGGTGCGGGGACTGGAGGAGAAGCTGTTAGCTGAGACGAGGCGGTGTGAAAGGTAGGATCTGAACCAGTCAAGGACAGAACCTTGGAAGTTGGAAGGATGTCACTTGTTACCTTGACCAGAGCAGTTTCCGTGCTGTGGGTAGCAAGGAAACCTGATTGGAGGGGCTCATGGAGGGAGTGGGAGGAGAGGAAAGATCGAAGCTGGGAGGCAACAGCTCTCTCAAGGACCTTGGACAGAAAAGGGAGGTTGGAGATGGGCCGGTAGCTTGATAGATGTGTTGGGTCAAGGGAAGGTTTCTTCAAGGTGGGGTGATAGTGGCTGTTTTGAGGTGGGTAGGAACAGTGCCAGATGACAGGGAGAGGTTGATGATGTCAGCGAGGAATGGAGCTGGGATTTAAGGAGAGGGGTGGGGATGGGGTCCAGAGAGCAGATGATGGGCTTCATGGAGGATATGGTGGTGGTGATAGAGGAGGGGCTGACAGGTTCAAAAGTGTGGAAGGAGGGATGAGTAGTGGTTGGAGTGTGGGGGGTAGGTAGGTAGGGAGGGGGTAGAAGTTGGGAAGGCAGTGTCAGCTGAACGGATTCCCTCGATTTTGGACTCAAGGAAGTCCAGCATTTCCTCGCAGTGAGACTTGGAGGAAAGAATCTGCAAGGTGTAGAGGGGAGGACAGAGGAGCTGGTTGGTGGAGGAGAACAGGAGCTTGGGGTTGCCCTTCGCCTCCAGGATTAACCTGGAATAGAAGGATGATTTGGCCGAGGTGAGAGCGGAGCGGTAGGTTTTGATGTGGTCCAGCCAGATGTGCCGGTGGACCGTTAGGTCGGATTTGAGCCAAGTGAGTTCGGCAGCCCGCACCCGGCCCTTGAGCAAGCGGAGGTGGCTGGTGAACCAGGGTGAGGATTGGGAATAGGAGGAAGTTTGGGAGGTGAGGGGGGCACGGGCGTTGAGTGTGGTGGAGAGGGTGCTGTGGAGAAGGGTAAACGCAGAGGATGGGTTGATGCGAGAGGTGGGCCAGAGGGGGAGGAGTTCAGAGGACTCCAGGGCAGCAGAGAGGGATTGCGGAGAGATCTTTATCCATGGAAAAATAGGTGAGTTCACACACAAAATGTTCACCTGTCTCTCTGTTTGCTGTTGACACACCCACTGTGTTTTACCAGTGCTTTCTGTTTTTTTTATTTTCAGGTTCAAAACGTACCTGCAGTCTTTCATCACCAGATTCTGATGTGCACACAACTTGCCTTCTCCTTATTTGTGTTATCGTCAAAACACTTGAGGACCTGCTCATTCTCATTTTGGTAATCTTTCCCAGATAGGTTATATCAAAGGACAATTTGCCATCCTGCAGAATGCCCAGCTGCCATACCTCATATGTTATCTCTAAGTAAACACTTCAAAACATTCAATGCTTTTTTCTCTTTCTATTAAAACAAGGAACCTGAAGGCAGAGTCAAACAGTAGTTTACATTAATAGGACTGATTGGTGAAATGGCAGTATTTCTTGGAAAAGAAAATTTAAGAGGTCTAATGTACACATGTTGTTTTGTTTAACAGTGGTATTGTTAGGGTTAATCTGATATGTACAATAAACAAAGTAATTCTGAAAGTCTTTAAAGAAGTACTGAACAAATTATAAAGCACCCTCCATGAAGGAAAATGTATTGGAACACTTTATAAAAACGAAGCTGGACGCTAAAGAGTAGGGAGGGGGTAAGGGGAAGATGTCTATAGTTGCAATTGAAAAGGTAAATTTTAAGGCAGAACTTAATAATAATAATCCTTGCATTTGATATAGCTCCTTATCACGTCTTCTAGACGTCTCAAAGCGCTTCACAGAATATACTGTAAAGTGAATTGACTGTATATATTTGTGGGAGAAACGCAGCAGCCAATTGCGCACAAAGCGATGTGGGTTGAAGTGACCAATTTTTTATTTTTTTTGGAAAGAATTATTACCTCCAGAAAAGCGATCCGCCAGTTGACTAACAACCGGGTTCCTACTTACTGCTAGGTAAACAGAGGCGTGTGGAGTAAGGAAATTTGCCCAACATTTTGCCCTGCTGGGAATCGAACCCAGATCGAGGTGAGTGCTCTAACCACTGAGCTACAGGCTTAAGGACTCATAGAGATGTGGGGTGTGGGGGGATGTGGTGGTGAGGCAGAGGGCCATAAGGAGGTAGTTCCAAAGCAACATAGAATGTGAAGGCTCGGCCATCGATGGTGGTTTAGGGAGAGCACTATATAAGTCCAAGTTGTTGTTGTTGTGTAAAGCAGACAGGGCACGTGCAGCAAACCCAAGTGAGCCAAGTGTAGGGCACAAGCAGAGGAGTGGAATAGGAGAAATTCAAAGGGGGACATGCTCGGGAGTGAGAGGATTTATAGGTGACGGTGAGATCTTGAAATCAATCTGCTAGGAGACAGACAATGGGGCCTGGTGAGGATTGGGGGGTGGGTAAGGATGTGGGTGACAGAGTTTTAGATAAATTGGATTTATGGATTGTGGAACTAGAGTGACCAGCAAGGGTAAGTTAGAAAAGTTCATGTGGAAGGTAACACAGTTGTAGATAACAGTTTTGGTGTAAGAAAGGGGCCAAGATGGGGAATTTGACAGAGGTGAATAAAAATCTGTAGAAATGCAATATGAATTTTAGACAAAAATGATTGTTTATGGGATATTTCTGTGAGCAATTGGGCTGCCATATTCACTTACAAATACACAGTCAGTCCACTTCACAGTAAACCATGTGAAGTGGTTAGACACATCTTCCTGATGTGAAAGGTATGATACCAAATGCATAGTTATTATAGAAAGTATCTTAGACTCCACAATGAGATAAAGCAGTTAACATTGAGAATAGATTTAAAGTTGCTATTGTATATGAATATACAATATATGTATCTTAACTCATAAAATAGGTTGTATTACCATCCACATCAGATTATGCATTTGATACTCCAGTTAAACCTCCTAGTCTATGCAGCAATAATCTATTAAACCATGTCTCCTGTCAAATAGAAAACTAATGACGTGAGAGAAGATACAAAATGGATAGAACAGATCAAAAGAATTTATGAAAAAATTACAGATCACCTAGAAAATTGCTATTAATGGTACTTTTTCACTTGTGGATTATCCCAATGTATTTAATTGCATTATATTATTTCTCCAATAAAACATATATATAGGAGGCTCCTCCTCCATGCCCTCAATTCACATATGCACAAATTGGAACAGATGCACTGAGTTGATGTAAGAGGATCCCCTTGGTGTGTATCATGCTGACAACAAGGACAAGGATGAACTCCAAAACAGAATGGAGACGTAGAAAATTTAAAGGAGGAATAATTCAAATTGACTAGGATAATAAAACAAAGTATAGAAATAACCCATGGGCAGTTAACCCAATCCACATAATTTGCACATGGGTTGTTAAACCATCCAAGAAATGAGACCCTAATGTCATCAAATAATTTAGAAAAACGATTATATTCAATGACCGCCTGTCATTTTGCTATGGCTGTACTTTTCATCATTTACCCCAAATGAGAGTTAGAAATGTCTAAACTGCCCTATTTGTCACAATTTCTGTATTGATAATCACATCTCACACCATTTTGGGATGATACCAGGCACATGTGGCAAGTCAAATCCTGTTGAATCTAGAGGAATGTGGAAGCTTGAGTATGTATTTACCTGCCCAGGTGTTGAGGAGGGTAACCAATGAATTCAAAATATGTTTATGTTAAGTGATAAATGTAGCTTTGACCTTCCACCGAAGCTTTGAGGAAAGAGAAATTTTAATTCTGAAGTAATATAGTTTAAGAAATGAAATATTACCTTCACACTATATAAGAATAGAATACAGAATCTCATACAGTATATGCCAGAGGTTCCTACTCTCAGATTAAATAAAATGAATTGTTTGATTTACCTGTCTATTAAGCAAACCCCTTTAAAATTATGCAAAAATCATCCACCATCAGCAGAAAATTACTCTTTCAACTCTATAATCTGATCCTCCTGGTCTCTTGTCATCCAAACCTCTTAAAAGTGTATAATAGCTTCTGTTTTCTTTATATTCTGAAACTACTCACCTTTTTTAATGGCCATTTACATTAAAGAATGCTGCTGATTTATTATTACATACCAATAAGACAATAATGCCATACAATTATACAACTTTCCTCTTCTCCAGCAAGTTTCCATTTTCTCTTAAAGTGCATAATAAGACAGAAGAATCAATGTTGATTTATAACCTATCTGGAGAAGATTACCAATACGAGAATGAACAGATCTGTGACCTGAAGTATTTTGATGATACCATAAACAAAGATCATATCTTGGTGACAAAATGCTGCAGTGTTAATTCAGCTATCATTGGCTGTTCTCACCAGATGCAAAACATCCACTTGGGAACTCGATTATATTGTAACAATGAAACAATAAGATTATTCAGTGCCTTCAACTTGCTAATATTAATCTAGCACTAAGCTAACATTATAATGCTAATATAACAGTTTCAGAATTTGAAAACAACGACTACATTACAAGATTAGTTTGGATGAAGAAGGTCCTTCGGTCCATCTGATCTCATCCCTCCAAAATGCCCACTCTGCCATCCTCCCATCACAGCATCAAGCTACTTTTCAAATAAGTCCAGTGTCCTGGCCTCAAACACCATTCCTGTCAATCTGTTACAATCATTAATTATTGTTTGGGTAAAGAAATATCTTCCAGTCTGTCCTCAAATTATTATTATTATTTTAATACAAACTGTGTTACACAGCCTCTTCGCATTCTGAGCATGTAGTCATTGATCATCAGTCACAAGTATGCTTACTAGGCCAGACACACCAATTTAACTGCACATCCTATTGGAGGAAAGAATCATACAGCACCATGAGTTGCCTTAATGACAAAGTTTGTAAAGCCATGCTCACGGCATTGGATATTCAGCCCGTAGCCTTCACAATCAAATAGGACAGTGCCCATGTTCTCTTAAAGGTACAACAATAGCACAAATGCAAAAGCGACATTTTTTAAACTATCTAAAAAATCATTTAAAACAGGAATTTTAAAGATAAACAGAATAGAACATGAGCCATCTATAATGTAACAAAGAGCACATAATGCAAGGCGATTCTAAGTAATTAGCGATTTGAATGACCTGTTACTTCTGGTAAAACATCCTGCAGTTGAGTGCTTGAATTAAAGACAGTAATTAGTGGTAGCTAATGTATTTCATATTATGTTGCCCTGTCACACTGATATAATTGATCTCACTCCAAAATATTTACCACAATTATCTACTTGGCAACTGATGTAGTGGTGAAGCTATCTTTTTCAAATCAATTAAAAATGACTTCTCTTGAGAATTAAACCAGAGAATACATATCATATTCCCACTTGATTTAAGATGCTGGATTTTTTTTATATATAGATCTAAGAGCAATGCTTCTACAAACAAATCAAATATAGTTAGGATTAAAGTTTTATTGGTAACTGTTGGAAACAATTCATTATTTAGATAGGCAGATTCCATTGAATAACAATTTGTATGTTTGATATAATGTCTACAACACTAAAAACATCTCAAACGTTCTGTAAAGAGCAGTGACTATGGTATTCTTGTGGGTGAATGCTGCAACTGCACAAACAAACATGAAGTGAATGATCAATTTTATGTGGTGAATTCTTTGCACACAGAAACTCTATTATCTTTTCAACTCGTGCATTGGATCTTTAACATCTACTTGAACATGCAGAAGGAACCTCATTTTAATGTCTCATATGAAGGATGGGATCTCTGACAATTCAACAATTCCCCCCAGCCATGCACTGGAGTGTCAAACTCAAAATTGTCTGACTACAAACTCAAAATTCCAAATGGGGTTTAAATGAACAACCAAACTCCTGGCCCAGACGTGAGAGCAATAGTGCTACCACTTAAGCCAGGCTAACATCTTTGACTTAAAAAGATCTGAATTTAGATATTTTCATCATTCCTCAAAAATTATGCTAGATTACAACAAAATCTTTACCTGCTCCCATTAATATAAAACACTCCTAAAACCACAGGTACATTAAGAGAAGACTCTAGTCAATCAAAGGTCCCTTTACTGCTCACACTGAAACTCACACTCAACATTGCCGTTCATACTTATAATAAGAATAATACTTGGCACATTGCCACACACACTGCCCTTACAATTCCCATCAAATTGTTACTCACACTAAGACTCATATACCATAGCCACTCACTGACACTCAGAACCAAAAAAAACTGGAAATTTTTTAAAGCTTCCATTTTAAGGCCAAAATGGGTAATTTTTCCAAAATTCTGCACAATGAATGGTAAATATTAAAATTGGTCTTAATATGAGAAATTTCAAGCTCAGTAGGTTTATTCCCATACTTTCAGACGTTAACTGTGAAATTGATAAACTATTCAAAGTTGCTGTCAGAAAGCTTTTGGAAACTGACATGTGTGAGGCCTGTCTGTGGGCCATTTTAGCAAGTAGCATAATGAGAGAGGGCCGCTAGCTGAAGTGTGTGACCAAAGGCTATTGCTTGGTACAGCAGACTGTACCTTCAGCACCTGTGTTCATGGGCTTTTGAAGAAGTGAAATCATGGAGAAACTACTGAGGCCCAAATTCCACATGGTCATATGGTTAACCTAATTGCCTGAAATATACAATTGTGCAGAACATTGGAAGATTCTTTGGATATTGGTTTTCTGCATGTATTTTATTTCCAAATTTCTGCATGATCTAAAAGCTAAGGCCAGTTGACATTTAGTCATATGATACACTTGAATTGGACTCCAAATTTAGGAGTACACTAATTTACTACAGTATTACAACTTAAAACTGGATTTAATGATGTTGGAAGTCTCTGTGAAGGCCTTTACAAAGAAAGGTCCTTTGAAGACAGCATTACTAGGTTGTACTATTCACAAACTGGCAATGAAACTGTCATCTTACTATCCGGAATTGTGCCTTTTTTTAAGAAAAGTACCTGTTGTGCTGCATTGCATACTTTAATTTTCTATTTTACAGTTGCATGTATTATATATTTTCTAATATAGCCAGCAGCCTATGGTAACAGTCAAATCAATCAATAATTTTTAATTGTTTCCATAAATGTCCTGAAAATATTTGTTCAGATACAATATTATAATACAGTATTTCTATGTTAAAGATGTGGAATAGATTGCCCAGGGAAGAGTGGTGGCAGATAGTATAAGCAAATTCAAGAATGACTGAGAGATAGCTACCTGAAAAATAAATTGACTAACAGCGAGAGAACTAGAATACTTTTTCTTATTTTGGGGCCTGCCAGAGGTCTTTTCTGATCCAGAATATCCTATGTTCCTATACTCCTGAAACAGGAAGGTGAAGAAGATAGGGTATGTGGATCGGGAGCACAGACAGTAAATGACACAGATGGAGGACAATAGATGCTGTGTGTGTATTATACATAGCGCAAGGTATATACTAAAAATAGTGAAATTTAGCTTTAAACTAAATGTCTTTCCAAAATATATTTGTACAAGAAAAACAATTTGATTCAGTTGAATTGAATATTCTTTGCACTGCTGTATTGCTGTTTGTGGCACCAAAGACCATTCAGTTGATCATTTAATTTTTTCATCCATAGCTGAAGTATACTTCAGAGAAGAAATAAGGTGCAAAATATAGCCAGCTGGTGCCTGTCACTTTCCATAGATCAGTTTAATCAATTGTTCCATAAAAATCCGACTTGTGTTATGCACCGTTAGTCATTGTGTACAGCTTCTCTATGAAATTTAATTAGATAATTGTATGTTTTAATAACTAAATCATTATATTAATGTATCATACCTTTGGCAATGTTTAAATACTTGAAATTAATAATGGATGTTGCTTACAAATCTTTACGATTATAATGTGCTGCACTGCCACAAGCTGACACACAGAAAAAATCTGCCATTCTGTGGCACAAGCAGGCTCTTTGTGGACACACATATTTGACAAAATGCCAGTAAACTGCTCAAGGGTAACCATGAAGCTGCCCAAAAAAACTAACAAAGGTAGTTGTGCGGTTCAACCTTATTAAACATTCATCTTAACCCAAAGGACGGTAATTCACAAATTACAACTTAAAACTGGAATCAATTTAGTTTTAAAGAAGAAACCTATTTGGAAAAGGCTAGAATGTGTGCTCAAGTGATGTCCACAGGCAAAGCTTCTGTGAACATTCATATTGCTCACTGAAGAATCTTGTTCATTGCCACAAATTGAAAAACACCAGTAAAAGGTACTTTTCTAAAATAAATCTCTTCAATTAATAATAATAATATTTGGTATTTTAGTCAAAAGATCATTCTAAATGTATATTCAAACATCTTTAATCGAAATAAAATAGCATAGATGTACATGTTTGAAGAACACAGACAAATTACCAATCAAATCATGAAAAGAAAGCAATAAATAAGATTCTCAATAAATGGGAGTCATATCAGAGATTTGTTTTGTTTGTTTTTCCACAATTCTGTCCTGAAGTTGTTGCCTGTTGTTTCAATATGATTGCACCAGCTGCCCTCCTCGAGTACCCTACCCAGAAGATAAGTGTTCATCTGCAAGTCCAAACAGTGAGTGTTGGTCGGCTATTCAACTGGGATAGGATCTCAGTTGAACACAATTCTATTCTCACCTGATATCCATTGCTGGGCACTTTCCATTCTAAACAATGGATTTTTCTCCTCATTAATCCTGGGAGGTGAGGTCAATTGCAGACTAGTTCCCTGACTAACTCGGATGAGAACATAGATTAAACCTGGGCAGAACAAGGATAAATAAACCATGAAATCAAACAAAATAGTTACTCTTGCTTTGGACAGCTGGCCTACTTTCCATTCCGTTGATAATGTTTAAGCATGTCTATCATAGTTAGCATTACTTGTAACCAAGTACAGTACTTGCCATTGGCTCCCATGGACGTTTATGTCTTAGCAAAGTCCTTTGAGACAACAATGTCCTCATCCAATTGGGAATAAATTGTAATCGTTAATTTCTCTATCACAACTATATTAATTCTTGCATTTTGTCTAGCATCCACAATAGCAAACAATCTCAAAGTGCATCACAGAGAATCATTGTTAAGTGTAGATAAACAAAGCAACCATTTTGCTCACAAAAGGGTCTCAAAAAGAGACATTAATTTATGCAGAGGATTGTTGGTCAGCACATTGGATAAAACTCTCTTCCCTCTCACCCCATCAGTATTGTTTCATGATTTTTAATATTACACTAGTAACTACAGTTAACTTTGTAACTACACTAGTAACTACAGTAAACTTTGTTTTTTAGCATCTCATCTAAATCTGATCTCCGACAATGCATTATCACAGTACCTCAATAGAGTGTTTGTCTGATACTCAAATTTTGATGTGTGGATTAACTACAATATATGAATTACAATATATTTCCTTGTGAAATGTACCCATAAAGGGCTGACCATTGACTTAACATTTCAATTGGTCAACTATTAACAATGATTCTAAATTCACAAGATTGGTTTGGATGAAGAATATCGTCCTCCCATCGTAGCAACAAACTGCTTTTTAACGAGTCCAGTATCCTGGCCTCAACCACCTTCCCGACAACCTGTTTCAGTCATTAATTAACCTCAGAGTAGAGAAAAACTTCCTGGTAAACATCCTGAATTTCATCTTTGCAACTCTTAACCAAATTGTTCTGCTGTCTTGGGGCATTCTATTGTTCTGGCTTTATTTTTTCAATCCCTATTAAAATGTTATACATCTCTATGAGGTGATTAATTATCTGTTACACCATCCTCGCTGGTCTCCCCAGCTACACTACCTGCAAGCTCCAACAGATTCAGAACTCTGACGCCCATATTCTAACCCACACTAAACCTCTGTACCTCCATTACACCAGTCCTCGCCGGGCACCACTGGCTCTCTATCATGGAATGATCAACTTCAAAATCCTCTCACTCATCTACAAATCCCTTCAGCCCTGACTCCTCCCTACCTTTTTGACCTGCTTTCTACCTACTGCCTCCGGCCTCTTAATCGTCTCTCGTCCCCTCCACTTCACCATCGGCGGCTGCACTATAACAACACCAACTTGGATTTATATAGCCCCGTCCCCGCTGGACGGCGTCTCAGAGTGCTTCACAGTAACGGATCCCGGGGCCGAGCCAAGGGGAGGGGGAGGAAGGTGACCAAAGGCGCGGTCGAAAAGAAAAGTCTTCAGCAGAGACCTGAAAATAGGAAGAGAGGGGTGAGGCGAAGGGAGTGAGGAAGGGAGTTCCAGAGCATTGCGGCGTAGTGGCTGAAGGCACAGCTGCCGATGGTAGAGCGGAGAATTCAGGGGACAAGGAGGAGGCCAGACCCGGTGGAGAGAAGGCAACAGGCACTGTTGTGAGGAGAGAGGAGGTCAGAGAGGTAGAGGGGTGCAAAGGAGTGGAGGGATTTGAAGACAAAAAGGTCAAAGCTTTGGAACTCTCTCCCCCAATCCCTCCGCCTTGCCCCCTCCTTCCCCTCTTTTAGATCACAACTGAAGAAATTCCTCTTTGACCATGCTTACGGTCACCCCCTTCCCTCCCCCCAGCTCGGCGTCAAGCTCCGCCACAGTTAAGCACTCCGAGATGCTGCACCCCAAGAAGGGTGCTATATAAATTCAGGTTGTTTTTTATGATTGTAGGTTCATGGCAGAGAATCCAAATGTGTTGATTTTAATTATGGTTTACCAAACCCACGGGATAATAAACTGGCTGCTTAGCAAGTACTCTGACCATCCGCCCACACACTCTGCCCCTAACATTCGAGAACAACTTAACCTCATGGCAGTACAATGCCTGACATGTGCAGAATTGTCCTGAGTGGGAGCATGAGGAGAACATTAACCATCTAGACAATGTAGGGTTAGAATAAATCACAGCATTTAAAAAATATATCATGTATTTTATACACATGTATGGAAACATTTATAAAGCACCTTTCATGTCGGGCGGAGGGAGTGGGAGATGTGAAACAAGCTGGTGATTGTTGAGCAAAAAAAAATCTGAACCTATATAACAAAAACTACCCCCTAAAAAACATCAAAAAATATTTAAAATCTCACATATGAAAAGAATACAGTCACAAGACATTTCTCCACACTACTTTCTTGTCTATTTCAAGAATATAGTGAGATTGGAGATTGGAGGAGGAGAAGAATATTAGTGCCTTTATTCAATGAAGTAATCTGAGTTTGTGATACTTCTCTTTTGGTGATGAATGCAAATGAATTACTGAAGAAAAGTCTGGCATTTTTTCACTGGGCTCAGTTTGATGCATCAGCTAATGATAAATTATGGAATATCTGTATGCAAAGGAGGCCCAGGTTACAAAAGCACTTTTAATAATTCCTGAAAAACACATTTCTTTTCTGTCAGTATCCTTTGAATAAAATGTGAAAAATAACTTGGCAGAAAAGTCCAAAGTGTGACATTCCTGAAGGACATCACACTTTGCTTACATCTGACAACAAATCAAGCAGATTTATTTTCATCGAATGATAGAAATTACACAGAAGATAGACACAGAAGGAAACCATTTTGCATTGAGCCTAAAATGGTACTAGCTTCTCCGATGGAGCTATCTAATCCCTGCTCTTTTCCTGCTACCTTTATAATCATCTTTTTCAAACATGTTTCCATTCCCTTTTAAATGTTATGGTCTCAATCACAAAAAAAATACATTCTATTCGATCATGCAGTCCCCTTGGCCTAATGGAAATTATGGAAAATGTGTTGGCTGCACCCACTGAAGAGGATGAAAGAGTGAAACAAGAAAGGGCTATTTGACCCACACCTTCTAGTCCATGCAAAACCTAGCCTTAGCGTGGACTTCACCATATCCTCCCTATCTGCTGAGTATTGTGTAAACACTCTTTGACCTCCAGAGCGTATCAAGCAAAAACTCCACATTATTGTTCTATTCAAACCTGACTCTTTTCCCTCCAGGCACAACAATCCCCTTCCAGCCCTAGTCTAGNAAAAACACCACCACCACCAACAAAATTACATTTGTATAGCGCCTTTCAAATCGGGAGGACGTCCCAGAGTTACGGACAGCACTGCATTCTATGTAGAACATGTTCACCTCAGTTTATATTTATCCTTACTTCATCCAAAACAGTTCTGAAGCAGATACTTAATCAGTTCTGTTTTGAAGAAGTTAATCAATGTGGTGGCTTCAGCTGCTTTTGATGGAAGTAGCTTTTAAATTTCAAGTACAGTGCAAGCAATTTCTTCCCCATAATTATGGCATGTCAACACAAAATCAGAGTAGTAATGTTTTCTGACTACCCTCACAATCATTTATTTCTACAGCGATAGCAGGAGCTTTGCAACAACTAAAAGAATCAATTGGTAATACTGACACTTGAATTGCCATTTTGCAGATGAAAATAGAGCAAATAGTGCAATTCTAAATGCTTCATTGTATCCCCAATCTTGATCAACAAGAATAGCCTCACACCTGAGGAACTGGTTATTAAATATGCAAATGTATTCTGTAGTGTTAGAAATGGATGAAAGATAAATGTTAGAATCTTCAATATAAAGCTGTATGTTTTCATAAATATATATATTATGCTTATTCTCTAAAGAACTGCAACACAAATTTTGTGATGCAAATAGTGTACCTGAAATTAATAAATGAAAATTATATCATAGGTTTACAGGTTAAGCACAAGCGTCAGAATTACACAATAAAACACTAATGTTTTTTTTCTGTGACTCTCAAACACATCAACATCCAGACAACTGTTATGAAAGGAACACTGACACTTAGTTCATCAAAAACAATGTTGAATCGCTAAAATGACAAGTTCTAGAAACACTAGGATCACCAGTAAAGCTTTTGGCTACAAGCCAAAACCAGAAATAAATGAAGAAAACAAATGTTGGAACAACCTGTGCTCCTGTGTCTTGAATCATTCCATTTACATAATAAAACCATACTGCACAGGCCAACTTGTTGTTTACTTATGATCTTTACATATTTCATATGTCAAGATTGTATATCTCAAGAAAAATCCACTATGGCTGAATTCGAACCTTAAAAAAAAATCTTTAAGCATTTTTCTGGATCAGTAGAGCCAAGTACAGTATAAAGGAAAAGAAGTGGGACAGCAAGCGACCTTCTTGTTCACCCATCATCATAATTAGAGTGGATTTTTCTCCTCATTCTGGAAAGATTTAACCTTCAAGTAGCATTATCCACAGTTATGTGAAAGCACTCATGGAGCTGCAATAATAAGTAATAATCCTTGCATTTGATATAGGGCCTTTCACGTTGGGAGGACGTCTCAAAGCACTTCACCAGATTTACTGTAAAGTGTTGTGACTATATTTATAGGTGAATGTGACAGCCATTTTGCACACAGCAATATCCAAAAGCCAACCATAAAGAAAATGTCCAGTTCATCTAGGAATTTTTTGGCTAGGACAACAACAGCTTACATTAATATAAGCGCCCTTTACACAGGTCACTGAGAGAAATAAAATTTTTTGTGGTGAAATTGCAACCAAAGATGCCGGAGTGATCCCGGGCTCACCATCGCCTACAACCTGAGCAAGAAGGAGCTGAACAGAAATACCTTTGGTGTCTCCATCCACACCATTGGCAATGGCATATTTGGGATTAAATCGACTGCTGGGGACGCCTGGGCATCGGTGGCAGAAGTTTTTTATATTTTTATATATTTTATATTGAGGGGGTAAGCATAGTTCTGCCCCCCAATGTTTTCATGGGGGTGATGGGGTACTAACCCCCTGTCACCACCACACACCCCCATGCCCCGTTTCCTGGGCTCTGCCACCAATGCACATCAATAATATTCAGAATTGAACCATTAAAGAGCTCCTAAGGTGATTAAATGGTGAAACTGCAGGGGAAGATATTTACCATGGGGACTATCTCAAAATGAAAAGTTGCGAGTATCTCTGTACGTTGCAGTAATTAAAGACTTCACTTTCCAATGCGTGGTTGAGTAAATTAATTTGGAATTAAAGTCTGCTGGTGCTTATTATGCTATATTGTCACATGTTCAATTACTGCAATGTGATTGCTTATTGACATCCCAAGGTGAACAGTAAGCCAAAGGTACTTTCTTGGCTTTGTAGGATTATAAAGAATTAGTGCAAAAGGAAATACGCAGTGGTGAGACCCTCTTAAATGTTATCAATTATTAATCCAATCAATGGAGGAAGAGCATTTCAAATGATTAACAGGTCAACTGTGGCAGTAAGTACTTTGGACTTACCTGAAGACTAGAGTCCTAAATAAGATCTAAAAAGTCAATTAAAATTCTACTGGTTTGACATAATCACTGAAGATTTTAATAAACACACATGAACTACAATCTTTTGCATATATATTATCTTAACCTAGTAACATATCATGTACATGAATGCATTGCTAAATCACAGCTATGTATCCCAACAAAGTTTATGATTTTTGCCTTAAATATGTTATGTAATCTCACATTACAGTACTTCACGTTACAATATCAATGCTTGTATATTTATCATTTTGTCACATCCTTTCCTTCACTAACCAACATCAATTCAAATCATGCCTTCTCCATCTCTTTACAATCCAAAATGAAGAATTTAGTGATTTGAAAATGTGCTTTGGGTTACACATTATTCCTGAAAAATAATGAAATTCTTTTTCTCTTGAACAAAAATAAAAAGCTTGTTTAATGTTGATGTCAGCCCAATGCAAACCAACAGCAGAAAATACAAGATACACACGGTGAAGTTAGCAGTGAATAAACCTGCCTTGTTTTTACTCTTAACAAAATTCAATTAAACCATGGTAACAGTGTTCACTTCCATCTGTTGCTTTCTATAATGCTGGTGTATTTCAAGAGTCGTAGAAGGGGGGGATTTTACTAAATTCACGTTTCTCCATAATGAAAACAGTCGCTCAGAAATTAGCTGCATTTTAAATAATAATAATCCTTGCATTTGATATAGTGCCTTATCACGTCGTTGAAATGTTTCAAAGTGCTTCACAGGATTGACTATGAATTTTGTGTGTAAAACATGGCAAGTTATTCACAGCAATGGAGTGAATGATCAATCTTTTATTTGGGGGGATTGTTAGCCAGGACACCAGGAGAAATTCCCTTCTCTTTTTGAATAGTTCTATGGGATCTTTAACGTCGATTGAACAGGCAGATTGGATCTTGGTTTAACGACTCATCTGAAGGACAGCACCTACGACAAGACTGTCCCTCCCCAGTGCTGCATCGGAGTTCCAGCTTAGAGAGTGTGGTTCCTGACGTGGGGCTTGAAGCCTTCCGACTTACCCGACGAGAGCACAACCACTGAGTTCTGAGCTCAAAATGGCCTTAATATATGCCATTTACATTAAGTATCAACATACAATGATAATAATAATAATAATAATCCTTGCATTTGATATAGCGCATTTCACGTCGGGAGGACGTCCCAAAGCGCTTCACAGAATATACTGTAAAGTGAATTGACTGTATATTTGTGGGCGAACGCGGAAGCCAATTGCGCACAGCAATGTCCCACCAACATCCAATGATAAAGTACTTCTACAATAATGTCTTTCATGCACTAAATAAATGTGAAAAACATAGGTTTTAGCATTTATGTCGTTCACATTGGAGGCAAACAGCAATGATTTATCTTGCTAAATTTATAAACTGATTAATTATATTCAATCCAGACAAAATCTATCGATGACCATTTTAAAATACGAGGGCAAATAGTCAAAACTAAAATGTTTCAGTTTTGATCATTGTTTTCCCCCTTGAAACAGATCACAATTGCTCTTAAGATTGGTCACAGTTCTTAACATTGTTCTCTAATGAGCAATCAGCTTTTGTTTTTGGTGGTGGGGGCATAAGAGAATGTAAAACACAACAGTAACATCTGTAAATAAAAATAGAGACATAGGACCTCCTTCTTATGAGTCAAAGTGCTGTGCACTTTCAAGGCACACTACCATCTCTCAGCTTCAAAGCTCTTCTCACAATTAATTTATTGCGAGTAGAATTACTCCAATTGCTGTAACATCTAAAAAAAAAGTGATCTGTAAATCTTCCATGGATACCCACAAGATTGGGTGAGATTTGGCTATCTGGGGAATCAGCAACAAAGACATAATTAGAAGGTCATCAACTAGAATTAACATAACCTTCCTTTTCTATATCAAACCAGACCAGATCTTCTGATGATCACCTGCACTCAAACAATGCAGTTTACCACGCAAAAGTAATAAAGGTATTTTGTCTTGTAGACTCTTCTCTTTCCCTCTATGTAGCTGAAGGCAGCCTTTTTCAGAAGTACCTATTATTTCAGAAGATTGAGAAATCAGAAGATCCAATTTGTTGAACGTAATTTTACAGTACGTGTGTCTTTTATTAATTTTATGCTAAATGACTATGCTGCCTTTAACTAAATGTTTGGATACAATATATGTGATGACATTGGTGGTAAGAGAATAGTCATATCCTAAAATGTTTCATACACAATTAGTCAATTAGTCTTTAATTTACATTTTATACACAATATTCATATTTGTTAATTAAGTATACGTTCCTGACAACTTCAAGTAACCTACCTACCTTGAAAAATTACAAGCAAACACCTACTCATCTGGGAAACAATTATCTTCAGAGACAATTTCTTCAAAGTCTCAAGAGTGTCAGTGGAGCATTTAGCTTTATTACTTTAATAAAGGAGACTATCCAACCATGAAAATTCTCTAACTAGCTGAATTAATCTGAGCAAAATTCCCTACATGAATATAAATTGCAAGTATACATTATTGGATAGCACTCAGGCTCAAATCCTCAGTTCTATAGAGTCCTCGATCTCAACTGTGCCATGCAGCGAAAGCGAAGCTGCCACTCAAGAAAAAATAAGCCTCCCACTAGGCAACTATTCTGTACCTCATTACGTCTGGTTGCAGATCATCTATTTAAATGCAGAGTTGTGTAGCCTAGGAACGACCATTGAGAATTAAAAATGAGCTACGTAGCTCTTAAAAAGACAGAAAACGCCACCAATTTATATTTATATAGCACTTTTCACATCGAGGAACATCTCAAAGTGTTTCACACAGCTGATAACATCATTATAGAGAAATGGTAGATAGAAATGAACATTGTTAGAATGGTGTGATCGAATATACTGGAGTTTTTGCTTAATTAACTTGCAGTTCTAGGAGTTTTTATACACACACTTTAAACCAAGATATAGCATTGATTAAGGAATCGGCTTGGTTTGTCAAATGGTCATTTTTTGTTCCATGCTTCTTAATGTTCATAAAACTGCTTTTGCTACATTACCATAATGTGCATTAGAGGGTTGTTGTTATCTGAACTTCCTTTGCTCTCTGAAACTGGAATTCTTCCATACAACAAAAACACAACAATACCACTGCCAGAACAGAGTAGAAATGCAGTCCCACTTCCCAGAACTAATTTTGGGACCATTCCTCAGTGTATAAGGACTGGCAGAATAGAAATACTTTATATAAACCAGCGAGAGGGAAAGGGAGGCAAACCATCAGATATGGAACATACAATGTAACTAAGATTGAGAATGAAGATGTTGAACTATTCCAATGGCTCCCTATAGCCAAACGGATCAATTTCAAGATCCTCACACTCATTTTCAAATCCCTTCATGCCCTGGCACCTCCCTATCTCTCCAACCTGCCTATCCCCCAACCCACAACCTGCTGACTCCGCTCGACTGCCTTCTGTATGTCCCTCGTGCCCTCCATTCCATCATTGGTGGGTTGCAGTTTCAGCCACTACGCCCCAAAACTCTGGAGCACTCTTCCTCTATCCCTCCACCTTGCCCCTTCCTTCCCCATCTTCAGGTCGCGCCTTTTCAACTGTGCCTACTTCACCACCCCCTGCCCCCGGTTCAGCGTCATGCTGGAGTTCCAGAGGTTGGGGCAGAAGGCCCGCCCACCAATGATGGGGTGGACGAGACGGTGAAAGTGAAGCAGGCCGGAGCCCGCTGAGCAGAGGGAGTGGGCAGGATGGTAGGGGTTAAGAGATTGCAGAGGTATGGAGGAGCAAGGCCATGGAGGGCTTTGGGAGTGAGGACCAGGATCTTGAACTGTATCCTCTGAGTGATGGGAAGCCAGTGGAGTCGGGCAAGGATGGAGTTGATAGGGTCACGGAGCCTGGTAAGGGAGAGGATACTGCTGCAGAGTTCTGGATGATCTTCAGCCTATGGAGGGAGGAGTTGCAGTACATTTACTTTGAAATAAAATAAAATTTTGGTGTTGTCCAATATTTAAATGAGAGTGAAGAATAATAAGTTCATATGGTGACCTTCATTTTTGTATCTCATTTATTACAGGATGGTGAAGTGCGATTAAAATATACATGATTAAGTAAAACTAGAGTTTTACATCAAAATGATCCAGCAGACAGTGGACCATTCATTTGAAAAAATATGAGCACTGCAGAGGGTTAAGTTTGTAATAAAATTCACTGCAAAGATCTGGAAAGGCAAAAGTGATGCATTTATCATTGTACCACTTCAAATTTGCTGAGAGCTGGAAAGTTATTCTAATCATAGTGGAATCTTTCCTATCAATCTGGAATTTTCATCAGAGAAAATTACTGTTGCGCTGTGGGTTCAAGGAGATATTGCAGAACTTTGGGATTATATTCCGAAGACAATTTTATTCCTGGTAACAAGACAATATTTAGTGAAAAGCCAGATTTATACTGCTGCAGATCCTACAACAACAACAAATTACATTTATGTAACACCTTTCACATCGAGATGATGTCCCAAGGCGCTGGACAGTCAAGGATTTTCACCCAAGCTGGGGGTTTCTATCAATAGGGGTGGAGGGTGGCGGTGGGAGGATGTCTGAAGGCAGAGTCAAATAGGAAGATTTTGTGATGGGCTTTGAAAAAGACAAGGGATGGAACAAGACAAAGGGATTCCAGGATCGAGTTCCAGGGCATGGAGGCAGAAAGGCTGAATGTCCAATTGAATCAGAAATCATTTGTGGAGAAAGGAAAGTGAGTCAACGTTTCGGGTCCACAATCCTTTTTTCGTCAGAACTGGTGAAAAAAGGGTTGTGGGCCCGAAACGTTGACTCACTTTCCTTTCTCCATAGGAGCTGCCTGACCTACTGTGTTCCCAGCGACTTCTGTTTTTGTTTCAGATTTCCAGCATCTGCAGTATTTTGTGTTTTGAGTCAGAAATCATCCTGACTCATACACAATTCATTCTGACGGCTGCCTCATTCATCTTACATGCTTGGCCACATTCTCACTAAATTCGCACATGTGTTTTACAACATTTTATTAAAGATAATCTAATAGTTCAATATTAAACTTCAGAAAATATTTTGCAATTTACTCTACTTGGATTTTATCTAAAAGTCGTCTTTGGAATCTCAGCCCCAGATATGCTCCAAAATTGATGTTCCTCAGGTTCCAGTAGTAAGGATTGCGCTGATAGATCACTCCATCATCCGAGAGAAAATACTGCATATTGCTGCATATTATCACAAAATATACAGTCAATTCACTTTACAGTATATTCTGTGAAGCGCGTTGAGATGTCTCAAAGACGTGATACGGCACTATATCAAATGCAAGGATTATTATTATTATGAACAGAATATTCATGTTCAATACCCTAAAAAGGAACAGAGCTAGGGCCACTACAATTGCCGTTGGAAAGGGAGGTTTAGCCAGGATTCCCATGACTGTGTGAATCATTGACCTCCAGTGAGGTGAACTTATGTGGATGCAAGGAAAGAGAGGATTTGGCTTGGCTGTACTGCCTGCATGGACACATAGTCTGAATAGCAATTGATCAAGTTACTGGTAGGTGGCCTTTGGCTGTGCATCCATACCCAGTAGAAGTAAAACGTAGTAAAATATCTTCAGGGAGAAAAGGGGAGAGGACAAAACTGGCAAGAGAGAAACAAACATTTTGAGTTGTTGCATTTGTGCAAAATCACTGTTAGCTGGTATTTCTAAATGTAAAAAACTTTGAAAATAGATTACTTTGAAATAATATTGTACCCTTCATACACATTTTTTTAATTTAGCAAGTCAGTTCCACCTCCTGATCAGAGCAAGGGGTGATATTACAACACCTGAATACAAATTTACATTTCTATCGTGTTGGGAGGCCATCCCAAGGTGCTGAACAGCATAGGGTTTACACTCTGAATCATCAGATTTGGGGATAAAAATGTTGGAGAAAGGAAAATTATTTATCGTAGCTGCAAACCAGGACATTTCTGATTCTGTCTTGAATTACACAAATTGTTCAATCAAATAGTAATACACTATCTTTCATTTATGCATGTCATTAGAGAATAAAATTTATGTATAAATGTGAGCAGTAATCTGATTTGAAACTGAAATCATCATTAATGAGGTTCCTATTGATCATCACTGATATGATTAATAAGCAATCAAAGAATAACATGTTTGTGTGACTACTTATCCATAGGAAAAGTCTCATTTAACTTGTGCTGCAAATGTCACATTCACATGAAAAAGAGCATTTTGAGCTATGCAATTAACCATTATTAGAAATAAATTAGTAACCAATGCATAAAAATACTGAACAAAATTGGAGCTAAGTGTACAGCCTTTTTTTAAAAAAAAGATCAAAATTAAACCATAAAGTAAAATAAAATGAACGTGAACTTTCATTCCAATGCTAGATATCAGCATTTTCAGAATAGTAGTAATAATACTTTCATTTGACATATCTGATCAAAACGGACTAATTAAAATAGGTCCCAACCTGCTAGGACTTTACACAATGCAGTGAAATACTGAAGATGTCAAATGAAACCTTCTCCCGCACTGCATTAGTGTGGTTACTACCAATGGAGGTGCACAGGAAATGAAACTATTAATAGAGCTGTCTGACCACAAAATAATGTCATATTCTGATCACCAGCATTGCTTCCCACAGATTCACTTTTCATCTGTCTTTTAAAATCCACATGTTAAATTTAAATTAAATTCTTATGCTAAATTTACACTTGAAGTAAAGTTTTCCATAAAGTGTAAACATTAATATTGAATTCTGGGATAGATTATCCCCGAAAAGTGTTCCGAGTTCAAGATTTTCAAGCAGATATTAATTTATAAACTGAAGTTAAAACTAAATGTCAATATCGCATAAATAAAAATGCTTGCTGTATAAAAGCAGAATACTCATAAGAAGCCCTAACCTAATTTATTTTCAATCTTTCAACATGATGATTCATGAACAATGTGGAATTTCTCATTTACTGAAATATTTAGCACATTTTGCCAAATAAAGAAACCGATGGGGTAAATTCTATTAATGGCAAAATAATGAAATGAGCTAAAATTCATATTTCTTTCAATAAATTATTCAGGTTTAACATACAGAAGATGATGTGCCACCCTACCTTGGGACATAAGCAAAGTGGAGCAGCATTGAATACATTTTCATGTTTTGAGCTAAAGTACCGTTTTCTATCCCGCGAGAAAATCGCTTTCATTTGACTCATTTATATTCTGGATTGGTTCACAATAACTGATAAAATACAATCTTCCACTAACATTGTATCTAATAAATCTATTTATGCTCACAAAAGCAATCAATACCATTCCCTAAACCGATTTCTTAAATAAGATATGATTTTTTGAAATGAACATTTGCAACAATGAAAAAATATATTGAGAATAAAATTGGCTTTCATAATAGTTGATCAACACTAAGTAGAGAATCTGCAAAAATCGATTCATATGATTAAATGGAATCCTATTACATTATTGGTGATATGCAACTTGAAGCAATTCAAGTAAAATCAGGAGGAGACTGGATTAAATACTGTGCTGATGTAACACTACCACACTGGTGGAGAAAGTCAGTCTTGTCATGGCTTTCACCCCCATACCCATACCTCCCTACCTATGTGATTTTTTTTTCTAACCCAACTCTTGTGTTTGCCCTCTTTACTTCATAAGCTCATGTTTGCTACATGTTTGCCTCCTCCATTGGTGTCCAAGCTTTCTGGTCACACTGAGCAAATTAGCAAATTAATTTGTAGCAAATTAGCTCAGGCAGAAAGAATTGCCACCACAAATGTTTTTTTGTCACAAATTCACATAAACTGCACAGAAACAGACTATTCAGTCTAACCAATCTGTACCTGATAAGTACTCCACCCACTCTTTATTTCCTTGATATCCTTCGATTCCCCTCTCTCTCATGTGTATATATACACTGCTTCTTAAATGTACCTATGCTACCTACTTTAACCAACACTACAGGAGGCAAGTTTTATGCATAATCAACTGTAGAATGTATTTGCCTTAAGCACCGCATCCATTAAAATATAAAATATCAAATCCAATTTCTGTAAAATACAATATCTGCAAAATTATAATTTTACTTTGTAAAATATAATGTAAACAGGACTATTTACATACTACTCACTGTGTTTCTCATGCTTCAATTGGCTTGCACTGGAATTTCATGCTTTAATGCTGCCTTCTCCACTTTAACTTTCTCTATGACACACTATCAACATTTCACAACTTACTAATGACCCATTTGCTGCCTCAGTGTTGTTAGAAGTGATTTCTAACTTCTTCCTAATGTGTCTTTTGGCCTAGTGGTATATTCCAATCTTTATTCTGCATCATGGTCTCTCCTAGCCATCTGCTCCAATATTGTTGATGTTCTACCCAAAATATTAATAATAAAATGTTGATATTAAGATATTAACATATCTTCTTCCTACAGATTCAAATTGTCCTGCTGTGGGTATCCAGCATTTTATGTTTTTATATCGCTCAGTACTATAAATTCATTTTTATATCTACTAATTTGTACACCATACCATTCAGTAGACAATCTTTTGGAGGAGGAATGGGGAAGAAGGTAATCAGGGTTCCTCATGGAGTTCAGTTGGCTTCATGGTGATGTTCTTAGCAGCAGAATGTCAGAATTGGGTCAACCTCTGTGATGGTGTGAGTAGTCTGCTTCCTGAGCCAGATGGGTCCAAGGTATTCCAGGCACTGCTGATGACAGACTAGACAGCCTGGCTCAGTAGCAGAACTTGGAGAGGTAGTCCAGTCACTCGGTGCAAGGATCAGGGATTCTTCCCACCCAGTTCCTGTTAACCCTGCAAGCTAAAACCCTAATCGGTAGAGTGACCACAACAACAAATTACATTTGTATAGCGCCTTTCATGTCAGGAGGACGTCCCAAGCAGCAGGAAGCTGTGTTCCCAATGGTAAGCTTGCGGATTTAGCTGGTTAAACTTCAACAGTATCCCAATGCGCACTGTGTGGTTTGTTTTGCCAACCTGTGCCTCTGTGGGTTTAGGAAAGCAAAATGCATTCCTCCAGCTTAGAAAGTGTGCATTCCATTTCAGAAACATTTCCATGTGTAGATGGCATACATATATGGGTACTCTTAAGCATGGTGATGAGTTTCTTTATTTGTTAGACACCCAACTGATCAAAAGAATACATTAAACACTTAACTTCTTTGCTTCCAACAGTCGAACATGTAGGTTGTTCATTTTGTCCTCAAACCAACCCTTTATCGCTGCAAGGCCCATCGGTCCCAGACCCCAGGGCAAACCTCTCTCTCCTCCCTCATCCACATTTACACAGAAGCAGAAGAAGATCTGCTTGATGAGTCAGCCTCTTAATAACAATTTTATCTGCAGCGCATATCCTCAGATTAGGTTTCTCACATTTGACATTTCTATTATTCCCAAGTAGTATATGCGCAAAGTGAAACAATTACAGAAACAACAGTTGCACAATGTTCTGAGATCTTCACAAAAAGGCAAATGAAGCAATTACAGAAACCATGGTGATGGTATTCTGATATCATTGGCTTGGATTTGAACGACCCCCGTACTGTATTATTATTATTATATGTGGGTGTGATAGGTGAATGCGGTGCTGCTGCCGGAGAGATGATGGTTACTGATCATTTAGACAAAGAATAAGTAGATTACTACTTCTGGAGTTTTAAATGTAGACTTTAAGACAGAGAACTGGAAGTGCTGTTAATATTATTCCAGTACTCTATAATACCAACATTGTAAAACTGAGTTGAAAACTGATTTGTGTGACAGCCTAGCTCCGTAATAGAGCACTCTGAGCTCTAAATCATAAGGTTGTGGGTTCAAGCCCTTAGGGTTCAGGTGTCCATCACCCATTGCCATGCTGAAGAGCATCAAATCCAACAACAACATCAACAACAACTTGCATTTATAAAGCGCCCTTAATGCAGGGTGGCATTCCAGAGCGTATGACTACGAGACTACGTATGGAGTAGAGCGAATGACCAATTTTATTTGAGCAAAAATAACACCAATAACAAAAACAAAATTACATTTGTATAGCACTTTCACGTCGGGATGACATCCCAAGGTGCTGAGGAATTGTTGAGTAATCACTCCAAAACCAGACTACAAATCCCATATATGCATGCTACATATTGATGGAAATGTCCCTTTGTCTACAATAAAATGTGTACTGTCTTCCCAGCAATGCACCCCAGAACTATGGCACAGAAGGCCATTCGGCCATTGTGTCTGAACTGTCTCCCCCAAGAGCAATCCTTTCACTTACCTGCCCTTCCCCCATACTCCCTGTATTCCCATGAGTTTAGAAGGTTGTGGGGTGATTTGATTGAGGTGTTTAAGATGATAAAGGGATTTGATAGGGTAGATACAGAGAAGTTATTTCCTCTGTGGGGAATCCCAAACAAGGCGGCATAGTCTTAAAATTAGAACCAGGCTATTTAAGGGTGAAATCAAGAAGCATTTTTTCCACGCAATGGGTGCTAGAAATCTGGAATTCTCTCCCCCAAAAAACCGTGTTGCTGGATCCATCCATACCTTCAAGAGTGAGGTTGATAGATTTTTGTAGGTCAGGGTATTACGGGATATGGGGAGAAAGTGGGAAATTGGAATTGAAAGGATTAGTTGAGGCACAGATCAGCCATGATCTAATTAAATGGCAGAACAAGCTCGAAGGGTTGAATGGCCTACTCCTGTTCCTATGTTCCCTTGTAGCTGACTGTTTTTAAGGTATCTGTCTGGTTCCATCTTGAAGGCCAATGTGGATTTTGCCTCAACTAACACTCCCAACAAGGCATTCCATATCCAAAATACCTAAATTCTTCTAACCACCCCATTTGCTCATGTACTAACTATTTTGTTTTGATTCCCTTTGATTACTGACTCACCAACCAGTGGAAATAATTTCTCTGTATTGACTATCAAAATTCTTCATAGTTTTAAAGACCTCTCTCTATCAGGTCACCACTCAACCTTTTTTCGAGCAAGAAAGGTCCAAGACCCTGATTAACTAATTCTGAAAATTATTACCTGAGTAAATATTAGGTTTCTTCCTCCTCCTTCTAGAGAAGTACCACCTTCTGGAGAAGCCCATTGTGGTGAGCACACAATGTGAGTTAAAAAGGGATCTGGTTCAGGTGGATTACAAACAAAGATAGACGGGTAAAAAGGTAAATGAGCAAAGCGAGACCTTCAAGAAGGAAATAGATAGGGTACAAACCAAACACATTCCCGGGGGGCGAAATATCATGCATCCAAAGCTAGAGCTACCTGGATGACTAAGGACGTTGGGATTAAAATGAAACAGAAAAATGATGCTTAGATTCAAATTACACTAGAGTAGTAGAATACAGAAAGTGCAGAGGAGAATTGAAAAAGGAAATAAGCGGGCCAAAGAGAGCGTATGAGAAAATAATCTTTTTTTCTTTACACAGAGAGTTATTATGGTCTGGAATGCACAATCTGAAAGAATGGTAGAAACAGATTAATTAACAACTTTCAAAAGGGAATTGGATAGGCACTTGAAAAGGAAAAAATTGTAAGCATATGCGGAAAGACCAGGGGGATGGGACTGATCGGGTAACTCTTCCAAAGAGCTGGCACAGGCACAATGGGTCGAATGGCCTCCTTCTGTGCTGTAATATTCTATGAAATATTTAATTGTAAGCTGTTAGTTATGATTCCCAAGTAAATTCATTTGGATGAATTATAGACAACATTGAAATGCTTAATTTCAACATAAGGACCAAACCAAAAAAAAGTATAATTTTCAAAAGAAACTTGCTATCTCTGCATTGTAAAAATCGATCCCAAGGACTAGGGATACAAAGAGAAACTTGTAGGCCTTCAGTTACGAATCATTCCGATGCTTGGATCAAATACTGAAACTGTTCAAATTCTGAATCTCCCCATTAATGATCATTCATGGTTAGATCCCAGAGATGTTAAGCATCTTGAAGATACATTTAAAGAATATTAGAGAAAAAATGATATCCCAGGGATTTCACCTGCCATTCTGCAGGAAGCAATGAAGGAGCAAATTAGAAAGAATTCCACAGTATATAGTACTGGGAAGAAAAAGCATAGGGCAAAGAGATAATGTTAGACAGATTAATGGCCCTGAAATTATCTAATGCATATAATATAAACTCGATGGCATGGAACAAATTAAGCAAGGACAAATTTGAATTTTGAAGATAGCTATTAACAATGCCAAATTAGGATACACATATTGAATTTTGAAGCCAGCGAAGAATTGGGCAAATTACTGGCTCATCAATCAGGAAAGCTACAGCCTAGAAGGTTCTTACGGGAATTAAAACACTGAACAGAAAAAAGCACCACTAACTCCTGGGAGATTAAATGCTGAAGTTAAGTTGTTATGACAAGTTGCACTTTTTCTGAATATCCCACCTCCATATTATATTTATAAATTTAACCACAAGATTACATCCTCCCATGTTATCAGTGGAGCTGAGAGAATTAGCCTTGAGGAATTAAAGAGATCCTAAAGAAAATGACTTACTGTTTTCAGAGCCACCTACACAAATGGCTAACAACAATAACAACAAAATTACATTTTTATAGCACCTTTCCATTGAGGTTATTCTGCTGTATGGATTCTGTGTAGCAAATTTGTTGGTGTGGACTGCGTGCTCTTCTGCTCTCTTTGCAAGTTTACCAAATTGGTGTTAATGCACTTATAATTAATAATAATACCACTTGCATTTGATATAGCCCCGATCACATTTTTGTGATGTCTCAAAGCACTTCACAGAATACTCTGTAAAGTGAATTGACTGTATATTTTTGGGGCGAGACATGCAGCCAATTGCACACAAACAGTCATGGATTGAGTGACCAATTTATTATTTTTTTTGGAAGGAATTATTATCCCTGGAAAAGCAATTCGCCAATCGACTAACAACTGGGTTCCTACTTACTGCTAGATAAACAGAGGTGTGTGGAGTAAGGAAACATGCCTAACGTTTCACCCTGCCGGGAATCAAGCCCAGATCTCTCACTCGCGAGGCGAATGCTCTAACCACTGAGCTACAGGACTATAAGACTAATGTAATTCAAGTTTAAATTATCAATACTGAAATAGAGTATTATGTGTGTAAAATTAAATTATACTTTAAAAATCCCATATGTAAGTGCAGAGGATCTAAACTTATCATGGAACAAAATAGTACACGGCTCATGTCAATTAATTCACTATTTGGTGAATTCATTACTTATCTCTTTTGTATCCATCTTCACATGCATTCTGATCAATTATTAAAATACTCAGAGCAAATCCCAACTCAAAAGGGCACAATTTGTTTCTGATTCTAGTAGCAGTGATAGCTATTAACCTAAGTTAACCTGAAGAGAAAGATGCAGAAGAAACATTAGTCCTGCCAACCTTTTTCAAGGAAAATGACAATATAAACATACATCAAGAAATAAAAGGCCTCTGATAGACTGAATGTGTAACACTCCGATTAGAATGATCTCCTTTTGTGAATTTATGTCTAAAGGTTATAGTTAGAATTAATGTCAGTATTTATTTACTTAGAAATATATTAGATATTAATGATGCACCAGATTAATGGTGTAAACCAAACAGCATTGTTTATCATAGAAGAACCATAGTATTAAGCTGTGTGCTTAGCGGTGGGTGGGATGATGCAATTTACCAACCTTGATATGTAATTTTGCTTTTACAATCGCAAGCCACCAAGAAAAATACTGCACACAATGTCAAACTTACTTGATTTGTCAAGAGACAAAGATTAAACTACCCCTTAAGTGTGTGAAAAAGATGCTGCAGGAATAAAGAATTGTGGTCCATTATCCTAGGCGGTCAAATCTTAAGGTTATTAAGCACTTCTATATCTACATTCAAATTCCTCAATATATTGCAGAAAATAATATATTGTCATTCTTTTTCCAAATACAGAGCCACCTGATGTAAAGAAATAGTACATCTTACAAAGTAAATGATTGTGCAATTCATCACTTTCAAATACCAGTAAATATGCAACATAAGCATCATTTATGAAATGTATAATCTTTCCCATCCCAAGTTTCTCTACTCACCTTCACTCCAATCTCACCAGTTTTAGGATAAATCTGAGATTCAATGTAATTCAGCTGTCCCACCTCTCAGAAAAGAATGTTCTTTTTTATGGTGGCTTGAACTGAAGCAAAAAGCCCCAAATTCCTCACATCTTAGCCTTAAAACTATTATTTTAAAATGTATAATCATGCAGAATTTTCAAACTAAAATAAATTTGAAGCAGCTTCCAAATAAGGTTCGAATTTTAAAACGTTTTCCAATATTTTCTACATCTAAAAATGTTACAATAATCTGGGGACTAAAACCATGAGGGATTTGTAGGTCTCTTAACCTGGATGTCAGAAAGACTGAAATGAAATCTCTTATTGAAGAAACGAACACCTTAACATTGTGATGTGTGAACTTTATTCTGCACAACTTTAATCACAGTTCATTTGAGAAAGATGTGTGGTCTGAATGACATTCATAAGATCCCCAAAATGTGTTCTGAAATAAATTCTGATGATTCTAAATGTAACTTTTAAGTTAGTGTCATATCAAACTTAGTTCAAAGAATGTTATGATCTATCCTATCATTTTAAGCATGCTTGCTATTCATATTTATTGTGCCTGTATACACAAAAAACAAATTCCATGTTGTTTTGTTATGTTTATTTTTAAATATTATAGCACTGTTGAATTCTTATACATAGAAAAGAAATGTGGACAATACCTTTGATAACTGGGGTCGCCCAGGCAATGATTCGTTTCACAAGGCAGCAGTTCAGTAATACTGTTTTGGAGAAACAGTGCTTCTTACGAAATTCATGCAAATCTTTCTTCCATTTCTGGGTTCTTTTCTCAGGAGTAGACATAGACATCTTGTACCACACCTTTACCTTTAGCATAGGGAAATTTGCTTCAGATGGACTAAACCACAGCACCAGCACACCCCGACCCACTCAGGATCACACTTGGGTGAAAAACATAAAAGACTCTGCCTCAGGTAAATGGTTCCAAAAGTGATACATTATTTTAGTGAGGCAAGTATTAATAATTAAAATGTAAATGTTATTGTTTATCTTTGGTGTGATGTACAGTACGTGAATATATGATGAAGTTGAATATGAAGATATTTGTGTTGCTAAATTATTTGCATCTGTAAAATGCAGTATAATCAGATATACATATATGATTTCATACAATCCATCAAGTGTTTCTATGCACCATATTTTTGGAGCAAAATTAGGGAAGATACATTGTGGACATTTTGCTTTTTGTTTCTTTACCAGTGTTTATAATATAGAATGAGGATAATTCTGCAATCCGTATCAATATTTTACTGATTTAATTGACCATTACATTGAGAAATAATACTTTATTGAAGTATTTATTACTTAACTATTGAACTATTTATTACTTATAATTGTGTTTTGCCAATTATGCCAACTTGTTAAATTATACCTACACACTCTGTATGTGGCATAATTGCCCAAACACATTTATATTTAAGATCTTAAACAGTGCCATACTGAACAGTCAAAATGTAAGGTTTGGAAACCATAAGTATTTGTATTGAGTGCAACAGAAAATTATCTGTTTCAAAAAGATGAATTTGATTTATTATCATAATCTTCAAAATGAGATGTTAGTCTTGGAGAATGTCCACTGATGATTCATCAGAATATTACCTGGGGTGAAGAGGTTTGGTTATGATAGGCTGGGTTTAATTCCCTGGAACTGAGAAGGTCAAGCAATGATCTGACTAATTTGTTTAAAGTAATGAATTAACCATCTACGTAGAAGATGATCGTTCCTTCTGGTTAAGGAATCCAAAGCAAGGGGACATAATCTTAAAATTAGAGTTAAGACAGTTCAAAGAGAGATGGGAATGTTGCTTCACAAATAGTAAAGTATGTAGAGAAAAGGAGGAAAATGGGCTTTAAAAACTGCCAAGATCTAAAACAAATGGTAGTTAGAGACTCAACTGGATAAATAACATTTTAAATGGGACTAAAAAGTAAGGCAACAACAACAACTTTAGTACAAGCAATACTTTAGTACAAACCAAGACAGTAGACCAAGAGGTCACAGGTTTAGAGTTACAAAAGGTAATTTCTGAACCAGATACTAGGAAGTTTTCTTTACTCAGATGGTAATCAATGACTGGAACAGGCTGCCAGGAAAGGTGGTTGAGGCCAAGACATTGGAGTCATTTTAAAAGGAGCTTGATGCTGTGATGGGGAGACAGTAGGGAGGATGTTCTGGAAGGATGAGATTGATGGGCCGAAGGCCCTTTCTCATCTAAATCAATCTTGTGATCTTGCAAATTGCTTCCTCATGTTTCTACTTCCTAGACACAGGTATCATAAGATCACAAGAGAGATGTGACTACTGGTATCAGAAGTATCTGATTCTACCTAACTACGAACCTTACCATCTTCCCATTATCCAATAAGTCTAAACAAAAAATTGTAGTAATCATAAATATAAAAGGAGCATGGTATTTTATTCTCTCTTGTATATCTCCCACCTCAGTGCGTCTCTGGATTACTTTCTGGTTCTCCCTCTGAAAGTCACCAAAAAAGGATGTCAAACTCTTTGTCCCATTTAGGCAGAATGATGCATTTTGTCTTTATGAAAGGGGTCAGTAAATTAGATTTTTTTTGCCACCATACAATACTCACACAGAACACTTCAGTTGGTCAACTGTTTACATCATTTATTGTAATGAGAGCATTTTTTGCATTAAATGTCAACTCTTCAAAAGATGAAGAAAGACACAAATTATATAACAGTGATCCTGATGCAAGCATGCAAAGATCAGAATAAAGTATTTTCAAAAAGAAAGATGACTCCTGTGAAAAGGGTACAATAATTTGAGGAAAAAGTTTTTAAAAAGAAATAAGAATTACACTAATTGCAACTTTTTTATACTTTCATTGTTTAACATTGAACAGAAGGAGTCCAGGAGAGAATGTTAGACATATACTATCTGGTATTGCTTATAATTTTGAGTTGTACACATTTTATATTTAATCTGAGTTATGAAATTCTGCTAGAAAATGCTACAAGTAAATGGCCCAATCTTTTAGCTCATGATGGAATCAAAGTTCTGCAGAAAATACATTTGAATGGTCTTTTATAAAAGTAAAAATAACATATTTCCTAATGATCAAATCTGAAGTGAAATGTTATTGCAATAGATGTCAAAGCTACATCTAATTCTTTGTTATTAACTTACACAATGAAATTGGGGAAAAAAATCTTTAATGAAGAGCTTTTCCTTTTCACAAAAGTGACACTGTTATACTCGTACTCATTTTGCTGAGACATAGTCTTATATATTTCTAAGTAATAGTGCTTTTAAATACAATTAGTGAGGTCTATTACTGCAACTATAACTCATTTACCAGAAATTAGTCATACAGAGAAGTATGAATTAGAATTTAAATTGAATTCTGATATAAAATCATTCACATTATTATACATGGAATTGCATTATCACACACATTTTAAAACAATGCCAAATGGTAATCATTTCAATTGATATTATCAAAGAAAAAGACATTTGTATCTTACCTTTGTCTTCCACTGGAATAAATCAACTATAAATTAATCTGTTGAGGACTGCAGCAATTATCCTGAGCAATTATCCTAACTAGAGCGTTCTTTGCTCAAAGTAGAAGGCTCACCCTGTGGCTGTTATTGAAAAGCCAAGCTGCTCAATTGAGAGAAAGAAAACACTGATCATCGGAGCCCTGCAGATCTACTCAATAGCTCAGAAATCTGAAGTCACTCACAGCTATAGGAAGCTTGAGGACAAGCTTACTCAAGCACCCAATAAATCTCCATCATTCCATTTATCACAACGACTGCCACTTCACAGCAACTGACAACCATTTAGCAACAACCAATTAAAATTGGGAACTAGCCGTTGAGCTCAAGACAAGGGTAGGGGTAGAGGGGAGAGAATACATTGCACAATGTCACTTAAATATGATTACAACAAACTACTGAACTAAACTTGATACTGCAGCTAGTCTTACAGTAATCACAAGAGACTAGCTCCATTCACATGAATAAAAGCTATTGAGGGAACTTATTAAGTTCAGAAATTCATTCTTTTTTTACTTAGTCATTCTGAAAACCATCAATATTAATTGATAAAGAAAACACTCTTTATGCCAGACCTGCTCTAGTCTAAGAAGTTTACCTTGACAATATTTAGTCCAAAATGACAGTGGCAAATCTTTGGACGGGGAAAAATAAATTCTGTTCTCAATACACGAAGGTTCAAATTCCATTCAGATAACTTGGTTAAAACATTCCCTCAACTTCTCATACTCTCGTGAACCAAGTAAAGCAACTACGGCAAAAAATCCAAAACAAACATTCATGCCACTGGCATGAATGTTTTCTTCACCAGTTCAATAAGGATGAAGTATGGTACAATACATTCTATAAAAGGTTGCAATAGCCTTATATTTCTTTCTGGAGATAAGTGTGATCATATAGCTGGTGTCAATATCCCAACACACGCTCAATGGTTGCCGACTATTACCTCTTGGCAACTGTTACCTCTTGCCACCCCTCATCTAAACTTTACAAGATTAGGTGAACAGAGTCATTCCTCCGTGGAGAAAATGCTTAGTCCATTCCAAACAAACAGAAATTTTCCCATATTTTTGGGGTTCTCATTAGTTTAGTTTGGAAACATGACTTTGGGTTTCCACGCGTTTCCAGTTTGGACAAAACAAGGGAGTGACTTGAGAAATAGAGCCCACAAGACTGTTCTGTCTTAACGTTTAAGATCACACAAAATTATGGAAAAAAATAATTCAACCTCAATTTAGAAATCAGTTAAATGCAGTTCATACAAAGAAATGGCCTCCAAATTAAGATTGAATTGAAGAATTTTTCACAATTGTGTACAATCTTAAATTTTAAGATAAAATGAAATTACCAGCTAAGGCTAGGTGAAATTTACTGGCTCAGATAATTACTTCAATAAATGTTACACTCCAGACGCTTAATTTCTGTTGAGAGTGTACTCTGAGTGTACATGCACATTGTCAGTCATCATAGTTCAGTCTGCAGTCACTTTTCATCACCCACAGAGTTCCACATGAATATCTGAATTTAATCAGATTTTTTAAAAATAATCAAATTTAATTTTAATGTAAGTAACAAAATTCTTCAAGCACAATCCTCTCTATTGTTTCACTAATAATGGGAAAGCCAAGCCTACAAATCTGATCCAATTTATTTGTAATGTTTACCTATTACAGTATTCTGGACGTCAGAACAGGATATCAGAATGGTCTGAAAGAATGTTTCAGTATCATGATCGGAGTCAAGGTCACTTACCCAATTCATGATATTCTTGACTTTTAATACAATTTTACAACACTGCACAATTAACTTGCATCCCGGATGCAACCTGCTGTCCTCAATTTCTACAGTTTGTATATGTTCCCTGTAGCAATTATGTAAGTTATAACATCGTAATGAATGTGATGCAGATGGCATATGTTAATTGCATAGAACACACAGTTGTGCACCTGCATTAGCTTCTACCAGCTGTCTATGTTCATACTGTATTTCCAACCTATTAAACACAGAACACTGGTATTTTTCTTCTCCAATTTTACCATTTTAAATCAGCAACTAGATTTTCATACCTAATATAGTACTATCACTTAGATAGTAATAGACCTTAAACACCATATTAAAAAATCTGTATTCAAAACACTATGAAATTTTAGAATTTTCTTAAATTCAAGCTTAATTTGGAAGCCCTATTTCCACAAATCAGCTTCTCCTAAATTAAATTGAACTTAAAATTGTTTACCAAAATTCAACACAACCCAAAATTTCAAAACAATGATCTGAAGCCTGAGAATTTTCATCCTCTGGTGCTTACAGAATGTAACATCAGAGATCAAAAATCCTTATGGTCTCAGGGTTAAGAACACTGTCTTACAATTTAAGATTATGCAGAATTTTGGAATATTGTGAAATTCAATCTTATTTAGAAACTGGTTCTCAGCACTTCTTAAGATCAAGTCCATAAGAGATTTTAAGTCTCAGATGCAATATCATTTTAGAAATTATTTTATTTGTTCTTAGAATGTCACACAGGC
Source organism: Callorhinchus milii (assembly GCF_018977255.1). Taxonomy (NCBI): domain Eukaryota; kingdom Metazoa; phylum Chordata; class Chondrichthyes; order Chimaeriformes; family Callorhinchidae; genus Callorhinchus; species Callorhinchus milii. Next base: position 42,838,049 of record NW_024704742.1, read on the forward strand.
ACTTCAGGGTGAAATTCCTTTTTGTGTTTAAGTATAGCAACTTGAGGATGTCTGTGCAAATTATTAGGGTTGCTGTACATAGCAAAATAAAAATTTTCCATTGAATTTTGATTCTCATGGAGAAATTATAAATTTTAAATTGTTCCTGCTCCAACCATAAATTTATCCACAAAAGAAAAAGTATCAAAGTCAACATTAACTCTTATTTTTTGTTCTACGATTACATTTAGATAAAGAAGAAATTATTCTTCAAAATCAGTTCCAGAGTGATGTGGGGAGTGGGAAGCTTTATTTATACTTCCTCCTCAATATATTAGCTTGTTTCTATGTTCTGTACATGCCACAGCTGGCTCTAAATTAACAATAAAAAATGTTCCCTTGAAAGCTGCTGAGCCATCTATTGAGCCACCAAAGAACGTTTAAGTGACCATTTGAAACAGAAGCCTAAATCAGTTTACAGCCACTGAATCGAATTGCTGCTGAAATCATCTTCCCAAAGGTTTCCAGATAGGCCTCAGCACATATTGTTCCAAAATCTTGCTACAAAATTAAATTTCACTGAATCGCCACAGGAAGCTCAGTATAAACCAAGCATTATCACAGTTCTTCTCCAGTCAATCAAAAATTGTACTTGAAATGCACAGCATTTTAAACTATTTCATATTTATGTAAACCAAATAACATTACCTTAACCGATAAAATAAATTAAGGCACCAAAATGTAAATGAATAAATGAAAACAGGTTGTTTCTGCACAATTATAATAATAATAATCCTTGCATTTGATAACTGTTAGAAATTACCTAAAGCTTACTTCACTGTAACTTCTAAATTGTTGCATTAAATTACTCCTAACAAATATGGTACAATATGCATGGGATCACAATACACACTCAACAGAAGAAGTGATCTGCAATGCATGTTTACAGAAAGAACCTTTGTTTATATTTTGTCTGCACTGGTAACTCTCTGGCTACAGTTCAGTCATTCTAAATGTTCGTATTGTTTGCGTATATTTCCATTTTTTTTGCATATATAAATAAGTGATGAATAATATTATCTATTTCATGCTAGATTATTAATGTACATGTTGCTTTACTTCAAAGTAGCGGCAATAACTTATGGGAGTGATCTAGTATTATAGAAGGTACCTTGCCCGTATGTTGAGGCTATTTGCGCAGTCTTTAGAAAATAATTTCAGAACAAAAATATTTCCAAGTGTTACTGGAGCAATAAAGCTGTGTCTAGCTTTAGCATAAGATGTATGAATACTAAATTCATTAATTTAGCATTCATGACAAATATAAATTCATTGGCCTTGCAAGTCATTCCATTAATGCCTCCCGTCTCCTTCAGCACTGCTCTAGTCATTATAAAACATGCTGACACTGCTCCCACCAGAACAGCTAATAGTTCTATTGGCAATTTTAGAAGTTTGGCAGCACTGCACAGTGTCCTCATTGTAAAACATGACCATGAAATATCCTTGTAGATGTTAAAATATCCTTGAATGTAGAAAGAAAGTATATTTTAAGCACTCTGAATACGAAGCAACTTTCTCAAGATGTGTTGCATGTGATCATTCTTAGAATGACCCAGAACAAATCTACTCTTACGTGAAAAACTCAAGAGCACATTGGTCCTCAATGTCAACCAAAAATGTCTGAAGGATTCATCTACAATGGGTTACAATGCAAGGAAGACTTGCAGAAGTCCATAGTGCTAAAGGTCTAAGTGAGTTAGAAAAGTCAACCTCTAGAATAGCATAAACAATGATACTCCACAAATATCCAATGAGTGTTCTACATTTCCACCACAATTTTGAGAGGATATGACACAAAACATAATTTATGTCTGCAAAAGTGAGTCAAACTAGAAAACAATTACACACATATCATAGAATCATGGAATTATACAGCACAGAAAGAAACCATTCAGCCCATCGTGTCTGTGCCGACTCTTTTAAAAGAGCTATCCAAATCAATCCCACTCCCCCGCTCTCTCTCCATAGCCCTGCAAACTTGTCCTATTGTGATGGTCAGGATGAGGAAGAATCCCAGACTCAACAAACAATAATAAATACTGAGATACACTGAAAATGTCATAGTTTGTAAGCAATGTTTCAATATCAAAAGAGAATATCTCATGACCAGCCTCAAGAAGTAAGAAATGACCTGAACAGGTTGAAGAAAACTAGGTGTCAGCCTGGCTATGTCGGTCTCACTCTTACTTCCGAGTCAGAAGATCATGGGTACAAGCTCCACCTCGCTGACATCCTAAGTGAGGAAGTGCTACATTGCCATGTTTCAGATGAGATGTGAAACCAGTCCCCATTCGCTTGTTCAGATGGACTTTAAAGATTGCATGGCACTATTGAAATATAAATGTTTCTCCTGCTGTCCGGGCCAATAATGCTCAGATAAATTGATAATTTGCTTCATGGCTGGTTGTGGGATATGACTACGTGCAACTCAACTGTTGCAATCACCTAAAAAATACACAGTATCTCCACTTTGCAGTAAAATCCTGGGAAGTGCTTTGTAACATACTCCTTGACATGAAAGTCAACGAATATGTAAAATGCAAGGATTATTATTCTAACTACCTTCTGACTGCCAGAAGTAGTTAATTTGTTAGTTGAATATGAATATGAGTATTGCCAAAGAGTTTCTACAGACTCCTGATGCATTGAAGTGGGACCACCCTCCAAGATCCCAAACATGCTAATAGTGATGTAACTTAAACTCAGTCATCAGTAAATTAAACTAAGTACTGTTGCCCACACTACATTATTGTAGTCAGTACTTGGGTAGAAATTCCAGCTGAATCTAAATTGACTTTGTTTCCATAACATTTTTGAATTTTCAAAATCTGTGTTTAATATGGACGCTGGTAAATTCTATGAAAAATTACAGAAAATGGACTTCAAAGTTAAAACTGAATTCAGCAATTTGTCACACTCTGAAATGCTATGTTAATAGAGTAAATCTAGACCCAGGTGGAATTTCTATCTATGGTCTAGGACACTGGAAGAAACTCCCTTCTCCTTTCAAATAGATGTATCAGTGAAGGACAATGCAAATCAAGAATTGAATGCAATTCACCTCCAGCAATATAGTGGACTATCAGCCTAAATTAAGGGGCAATGACCCCACGAGCGTCTGTCCCAAAGGTGAATGTACCACTTACTAAACAAACATCATACAGTCCCGTAGCTTAGTGTTTAGAGCACTCGCTGCGGAAGTGAGAGGACCTGGATTCAATTCCCGGCAGGGCGAAACGTTGGGCATGCTTCCTTGACTTTGCATGCCTCTGTTTACCGAGCAGTAAATAGGAACCTGGTTGTTAGTCGATTGGTGGATCGCTTTTTCTGGGGATAATAATCTCTTCCAAAACAAATAAAATAAATGATAATAATAATTTGGTCACTTAATCCACAACTGTTTGTAGGACACTGCTGTGTGTAACTGGCTGCCGCATTTCACCCAAACAAAATACAATCAATTTGCAGTATATTCTGTGAAGCTCTTTGAGATGTCTAGAAGATGTGATAAGGTGCTATATCAAATGCAAGGATTATTATTAATACGGGAACTGACAATCATAAAGGAGTCGATCATCACTATTGAAGTTTCAAGAGAAAAAAAACATGCAAATATGTTTCCCATAATCAGGAACGGTCACAGACACTATATCTGACAAATGCATTCTCATTGGCTTGACCTCAATAATTTGAAAAATCATCAGAAAGGAAATCAAGAAATCTGTGTAAAAAAACAACCTAATAAAAGACAGCCAGTATGGATTTGGAAGGGATAGATTTTGCCTGAACAACCTTATAGACCTTTTGAGTTGACATTGTGAATTGACTGTATTTTGTAAGTGATACATTACTATTCAATGTAAATAACTGACTATTTGTTTCCTTCATGTAATTGAGATTAGGTCAAAAATAGAGCATTGTACAGGCACTAATTTAAATGGAGCACTTCATGCAACCCACTCAAACCAGAGATAAAATTATGACCTTTTACTCCATGCATTGTTTTTCAAACATACACTGTATTCAAACAAAATCAATGTACTGAAAATGTAAAACGAGCACTGATTGAAGATTGGAATGCTTGTGTGAGATCATCATTGCAGAAAAAATGTCACAATAAATCTTAATGTGAGAATTATTTGGCAGTTGCAAAGAAAAATACAGAGCCACCAAGACCCTTATGTATACTCAATGTCATCAGGAATATAAGACATTTCCCTTCCACTTACATCTTACAGAATACACACTATAATTGGGCAGGATCAAACTGCACACCACCATCGATGTGGCAATACTCTTAAAGTAAGAAAGTCATTTAGAAACAGTGCGGAGCTATAGAAGAAGTAAATATCCTTCTATAAGTAAGTTATAGTTACTTCTCCTGAGGAATTTCATTTTCTTCTTTCCTTGGGACTTGCCCCCTAAGGTGTTCAGCCTCTCCAGTAGTGTTTGATACAGGGAGGAGCTGGGTTCAGTTACTTTGGATCTGGTTAATAATAGTTATCCTTCCATTTGTTATAGTGCCTTATCACATCATCGAGACGTTTTGAAGCACTTCACAGGATTCACTGTAAACTGTTGTGAATGTATACTTATAGGGAATGAGGCAGCTAATTATACCAATATGTTTGTACCTCAATGTGGAAGGATATAATTTAATAGAGAGATCTATATCTAGGGAAATTACTTTGGGCAAAAAATACCTAATTTACTTTCCTCAACCTTCAAAAGTTATAAGAAAATAACATAATTGCACAAATGTAGTCATTGCAATAAATGCCTCAGGACAATCTATCTAGGAAAAGCATAGGCACATGAAAAATGCACACTGATAAAGCAACTTTTTTCAGATTGTTAAGCTACATAAAAGTTCTGAAGTTATTGATTGCTTCAAATTCGTTATCCAATTTGTAAGAAAACTATATACAGTGTATACAATTCAATTATTTTTATCAATACTGTATTGCAAAGACTTTGTTGTAAGAAGGTAATAATAATAATACTAACCCTTGCATTTGCTATAGCGCTTTTCACGTCTTCTAGACGTCTCAAAGCGCTTCACAAAATACACTGTAAAGTGAATTGACTGTATATTTGTGGGCGAAACGTGGCAGCCAATTGTGCACAGCAGTGTCCCACAAACAGTCGTGGATTGAGTCACAAAATTATTATTGTTTTTTTTCTCATGGGGGATTATCAGGCGTGTGGAGTAAGGAAACTTGCCCAAGGTTTCGCCCTGCCGGGAATCAAACCCAGGTCTCTCGCTTGCAAGGTGAGTGCTCTAACCACTGAGGACAGGACTCCAAGGTATAGCTTCTATTACATTTTCTTCAATGGAATTGCGGTGCCTTAATTTCAACATATGCAGTTAGTGTTATTATTTGCTTGCACATGTTGACATTTTTATTTTTATGGGACGAGATGAATGGCATTGATGTGCACTGTGTATCCTATCCTAGGGCAATCCCAAATGATGTTTGCCTGTAGAATGATTAAGATCAATTTATAATGTCATTAAACCCAGGAACACTGTATTGGAAAAAAGATTAACTGCCGTTTACCATTGACCTTAGGCTTCCCAATTGCAAAATACAGGAGATTCAGGAGAAAAGCACTTTGCTAAATTATCTACAGATTGTAAATTCTTTATAGATCAATCCAGCAATCACTCTTTCTGCGGATTTCAATTTTAATTATGCAATATGAACAATGAGAGATCCATGAATTTGATTCTTTCAGTATTAATAATAATCCTTGCATTTTGAAATAGCACCTTATCACATCACCGAGATGTCTCAAAGTGCTTCACAAGATATAATAATAATCTTTGCATTTGACATCATCAACTTGTCCCTCTCCTCTGGCTCTGTTCCCATTCCCCTTACAACTCCACCATCACTCCCACATTGAAAAAATCCTCCCTTGATGCGTCGCAGCTATCAAGCTACCGACCCATCTCCAACCTCCCCTTCCTGTCCAAGGTTCTTGAAAGAGTTGTCGCCTCCCAGCTGCACTCTTTCCTCTCCACCCATTCATTATTTGAACCCCTTCAGTCAGGTTTCCGTGCTGCCCACAGCACAGAAACCGCCCTGGTCAAGGTCACCAATGACATTTTGACCATCAGCGACCAGGGCTCCCTCTGCCTCCTCATCCTCCTCGACCTATCGGCCGCATTCGATATGGTCGACCACTCTATCCTCCTCCACTGCTTGTCCTCCCACCTCAACCTTCAAGGCCCTGTCCTTGAGTGGTTTAGGTCCTACCTTTCTCACCGTCTTCAGTTTGTTTCCACAAACGGCTTTTCCTCCAGCCCCCGCACTGTCTCGTGCGGTGTCCCTCAGGGCTCTGTCCTCGGTGCCCTCCTCTTCACCCTCTATATGCTCCCCCTTGGTGACATCATCCGCAGACATGGGGTTAACTTCCACATGTATGCGGATGACACCCAACTCTACCCTTCCTCTTCTACCCTCAACTCCACGACCAACGATGTCCTGACAGCTGCCTGTCCGACATCGAGTCCTGAATGAAAGACAACTTTCTTCAGCTCAACATGTGCAAGACTGAGGCCCTCCTGATTGGCTCACGTCAGCGCCTCCGCACCTCAGCCGCTGACAGCATCAGCATCCAAGGCTGCACTCTAAACCTCTCAAAGCCGCTCAGGAACCTCGGGGTTCTGTTCGATCCTGAGTTGTCCTTTCTTCCTCATATCCGCACCACAAATGGTACCGCCTTCCATCACCTCCGAAACATCGCCAGACTACAGCACTACCTCACCCCTCACGCTGCTCAAACTCTGGCCCACGCATTTATCACCTCAAGGCTGGACTATACGAACTCTCTCCTCGCCGGCCTTCCCGGCACCTCCCTCCACAAGCTGCAGGTCATTCAGAACTCTGCAGCTCGTGTACTGTCCCGCACCAGGCTTCGCGACCACATCACTCCCACCCTCGCTCGCCTCCACTGGCTCCACATCCCCCAGAGGATCGAATTCAAGATCCTCATCCTCACCTACAAGGCCATTCACGGCCTTGCCCCCTCCTACCTCTCTGACCTACTGTCCCCCTACCTACCTGCTCGTACCCTCTGTTCCTCTGGCTCCGGTCTGCTCCACATCCCCCGCCCCAACCGCCCTACCATCGGTGGCCTTCAGCCTCTCAGCCCCCAGGCTCTGGAACTCTATCCCCCAGTGCCTTCGCCGCCTCCTCCCTTTCCTCCTTCAAGGCCGGTCTCAAGACCTTTCTCTTTAACCGTGACTTCAGCTCCCCTCTCGACTCTCTACCCCCTCCTCGCTCCCTCCCTTCCCTCCCCTCACCCTGACCATTTCCCCCCTGCTCACTCCCTCCCTTCCCTCCCCTCACCCTGACCATTTCCCCCCTGCTCGGGTCCCAACCCAACTGTCCAGCGCCTTGGGACGTCCTCCCAACGTGAATGGCGCTCTATAAATTAAATCTTCTTGTTGTTGTTGATATAGCACCTTATCACGTCTTCGAGAAGTCTCAAAGCACTTCACAGAATATACCGTAAAGTGAAATGTCTGAACACTTTGTGGGCAAACGTGGTAGCCAACTACACACAGCAGTGTCCAACAAACAGTCGTGGTTTAAGTGAACACATTTTTTTTTATTTAACTTTTTTTTGAAGGCATTATTAACCATGGAAAAGCGATCCACCAATCGACTAACAACCGGGTTCCTACTTACTGCTAGGTAAACAAAGGCATGTGGGGTAAAGAAATTTGTCCAATGTTTCGCCCTGCTGGCAAACAAACCCAGGTCCTCTTGCTTGTGTGGCGAGTGTTCTAACCAGGAATCCACATATACTTTAAAGCGGATTACTATGATTTTTTTGTATGTGAAACACACCAGTATATAATAATTAATATTATTATTTTCAGTAAAGTGAAGATAATAATAATAGTAATAATAATAATAATAATAATAATCCTTGCATTTGATATAGCGCTTTTTCACATCTTCTAGATGTCTCAAAGAGCTTCACAGAATAGATTGTAAAGTAAATTGACCGTATATTTGTGGGCGAAATGCGGCAGCCAATTGCGCACAGCTGTGTCCCACAAACAGTCGTGGATTGAAATGACCAATGTATTATTGTTTTTGTTTTTGGAGGGATTATTATTCGGCGTGTGGAGTAAGGAAACGTCCCTAAGGTTTCGCCCTCTGCCTGGAATTGAACTCATGTCTCTCGCTTGCAAGGTGAGTGCTCTAACCACTGAGCTACAGGACTCCAACAAGATAACCCATCTTTCTATGCTAACAAAATGTTCCAGCTGGTACTATAGCTGGCTTTAGGGAATCTGCAATCTCAAGATGCAACTTTAGGGTCCCTGCTCAGGGAGGCCAAAGCACTTCATTTTTCTCTGATCATAGAGGAAACACAGGAGAACAAAGCTAAAATATCTCATCACCAGCTTTCATGTGTCTTGAAAACAACAAAGAATATCCGCCCCTCAAAGTGCCTTATCTTAATTGAATTATTTTCTGAAATTAGAGTTTTTTTTCATGACTGCTCAGCTGCCATTTAGTGCATGAACATTCAGCATGAAATATTATGCTTGAAGAGCAAATAATGGTGTATTTGGCTACCTACAGAATATTGTTTTAAAAAATGAAAAGCATAACAGAAAGTATATCTTCACTGTAAAAAATGTCCTTCTTTATATCAATTTAGAAAATATATCTTCTACCCAGGAGATCACTTCATTGTTTTAATCAACTCTACCCACTGAAGCTCATATTTCAGAACTGCCAAACTGATACTCAGTGCGGCTTCTACAATGACATAGGTTATGGATGTGTTTCAGATTTTCTAATACTTAGTCTCTAAGATTAACAAATAAACCAACAATGCATGCTGATTTTGAGGTGTCCAACAGCAGTTTTTAAAGTGTACAGTATTCAAACTGGTCCAAAATGAAAATTTCTGTCATAGTGTACACAAGTTGGTCCAAAGCACATCTGAGTCTACATCACTAGTGCAGTTCAACTGAACAACCAGATGGGAGAAGATACAAAACAGTAGGGAAACTAATTATAAAATTATTTTGCATATTGACTGTGCTTTTGGTCACCTTTCCCCACCCCACGCCACTCAACTCCCACACCCAGCTCAGGTGCCAAACCAGTATTGGGATGTCCTCCGAACATGAAAGACGTTCTATAAATATAAATTTCCATTGTGGCATTTGTGTATTTCATAATCGCTTATATTCTAGATTTTGAAAGTGGGAAAGAAGATATAGAAATGTTAACCACAATGTTTATATGGGACGTCATGCCAGTGATTCTCATTGTAGGAGTCAGACTGGCTTAGTTGATGGCACTGCTTGCCTCTGAGTCAAAAGATTGTGGTTTAAACCACACATCAGGTCATTGAACTTACATAGTCTAGGCTGATACTCCAATGAAGTGCTGGTGTGCACTGAAGTGTTGGAGATGCTGTCCTTTGGATGAGATATTGAACTGTCTGCCTGTTCTGATAAATGTTCAATATCCCATGGCACTATTAAAAAACAGAAGGGCATTTCCCCAGTGTCCTTGCCAACAATCCCCCATATGAAATTATTCATTTACGTAATGGCTGTTCATGGGACATTACCTTGTGCAAATCAATTGGATATTGCTGCAAAATAATTGAAAACTAATATATTTGAAGGAAAAGCACAGTGTCAAAAGAATCACTGAACTATGAGTATGGTGTTACAGTGGGAAAGTTAATTTGTTCTTTGAAAATGCTGAGTAACATTTTTTCCTCTTGCATTTTAATGAAGACAATCCTTTGTCCACTGAATTGAACTTTTAAAAAATCTGAATTTTGTGAAGGCATAAGACAACACAAGTGGACCAGTTTTTATTCTGGAAGAGTTTAAACATGCAACAACCTTATAAAAATATCAAACAATATTGTTTACAAAACTCCATCACCTTTATTTTTTTGGTCAACCAGGTATCTGACACGTGGAAACCCATCACCATGGGTATCCAAACCAAACAGAGTTCCATGCAGCCCACCTACACATTGAAATTCCAGAGATGTTAATTGGACTGAAATGCTCACTTTCTCCCTTACCTAATTCCAAAAAGTATTTGGCACAGGTTGGCAGGAGCCAAGGTTTGCAGACCGTAGAGTGTGCCATGCGATACTGCTGGAGTCTAAACAGCTAAAACTGCAGAGTTGCCAATTGAGAGCACTGTCTGGCAAGCTTTCCCACTGCTTGTCCAGCAAGGACCACCCTATCTATTATAGCTTTGGCTTACAGGGTTACAGGAGTTAAGTGGAATAGTCCTTGCCTCCAGTGGGAGGCCTGCCCTTCCAAGTCAGGCAAATGAGTCAGGCTGGGTGAGTTGTCATCAGCGGTGCCATGGACCCAGTTAAGCTCCAAGGAGACCCCGCTTACCTCCTTTCCAAGGATAGTCAAAGTAGCTTTTACAAAAGAACTGCCCATTATGAACAGAAAAGTGTCCGACAAGAATCATCTGCAAGGAAATAAAGACCTTCATTCCCTCCAAGCAATTCACTCTTTAGCCTTCTGCCACTATAGTTGGATTAATCATAGATCATTAATCCATTACAATGGATAGGACAGAGAAGACTGAATCATTAATGTTACCATTGAGCAAACAGCAATCAATAATTCAAATAATCTCATAAGATTTTCCAGCCTCCTTTTTCCTGAGTCAACTGACACAATCCCTTTCAGGGCAACACGTAACATGATTCAGTGTATGGATGTTTTTAAAGATGCAAAATAGTGTCAAAACTGAAGCCTAGGAGTATATGCAATGTAATGAGGCTTCTTTGGGGGTTGTGACTTGTAAGCTGCAATTCCTTTCCTTTGTTAGCTATTCAGGTTTTAAATTTGCAGGTGCGATGTTTATACTGTGTATCCTATACACCAGTTTTATGGTATAGTTAGTATCTGGCATGTTTGCTCTTTCTTGACCGATTTTATAGTTTCTATTTAACCTGAGATCCTGCTTCCAGCTAAAGTTCAGAAAGTCAAAGTAACTAAGCAGTTTGAGACGTGAAATGTATATCAACTGTACATATCAAATATATCAAATGTAAGAATTAGGATTTATTAATGCACTTACATAAGAATTTCTGAGCAATTCATACCATTAATTTGAACTAAAATTGTAGTTTCAGAAGGATTATCAATAGATAGAAGAGCAAATTCCTCTTATCATCCTTTTATCACAAAGTTACATGTCAACACGTCCTTTAAAAGAGCAATACAAAAGACTGATTCACACTCAGACAGAAATATACATATTCAATGTTTTTTTTAACTGGGAAAGAAATCATCATGCTTAGCATCTCTTTTTACGGAATCAATTAATGTTCTTTTTGAATACCATGGAAACAAATCGCTGCAAAAGTTTTTTTGTAGCTAAATAGTTTTCTCTCGAAGAGAATATTATTATAATGATCCAAAAATATGTAGTCCAATGATCGGTCAAACCCAAAACCTATTCATTTGCTTGACCTGCTGTGCATTTCTAGCAATTTCTGCTTTATATTTACACAATTGAATATTCATTTTTATAATAACATTTACAATGTGAATCAATTTCATATTATCTTTAAATTTTCTGACATGTCTAGTTTAAATGCATACCGAAGTCAAACAGAACATTTTAATATTCTGTTCCCAATTCCTCCAATGGGGTAGGTTCATGCATAATTCTGAACTAAACACAAAATGTCTGTAAATTATTTATGTGCTTAGCAGGGTATAGTTCCAACTGCAGAATGACAGCTAAATTGAGAAATTAGATAATCGAAGAATCAATCATACCACACATTATCTCAATCCAGGCACCATAACATTGATACCTTAGTTGGAGGTATTTTTGAATCTTAGGAAGAAACCATCAGACAATTCCTCAATCTTTTTTTCCCATATTACCTTGATTTACCAATGTGTGACACAATAGTACGAACAGAGAAACTATTGCAAAGCTGTGAGAATGATATCCTACTATTGTATTCAGAAGACAACAGAAGTTTCTATTTGACCTCATCCTTCCAGAAAACCATCACATCTCAACTATCTTACCATTACAGCATCAAGAGCATTCCTAAATTAATGTAATAAAATATTGTAGCCTCAACCATCCTTACTGGCAATCTGTTGCAACTGTTGATTACCCTCTGTATAATAAATATTTCCTAGTGACTTCATAAATTGCTCTTCACAACTCTGAACCTGTGTCCTCCTGCCATTCATAACTTATGACCCATTCATTCCAAGTCATCAGGTCAGTGAACAAATAATATAGTGATATGAATTGTAACCCACATGGCTCTCATTGTCATGTGTGCTCTTGCTTCTTTAGAGAGCACATAATCATAAAGGTTTAATTAACTGAGTATTGATACATAGTATTCAACGGAAATTCTCTCACTGTTGTTTTGGTCAGCCAAGTATCTGACACCCATTACCAGTTTAGGAGTACGCAAACCAGGGAGAGTTCCACATAGGTATGCCATCTGCACATGGAAATGTTATTGTCTCTGAAATGGAATTTGTCACACTCAATGGAGGGTGCGCACACTGCTTTACCTGTTCCATTTAGGAAAGCTAAATGTTCCAGACAGCATTTGGTGCAGGTTGGCAAGAGCCAAGCCATGTGAACCCCAGAGCGTGCGTTGGAGTATTGCTGAACTTTAACCAGCTAAAACTGCAAAGCTTGCCATTCTAAGCATTGCCTGGCAAGCTTCCTAATGTTTGTCAAGGTAGGATCACCCTGCCCTTTGAGGCTTTAGCTTTCAGGGTTAACAGGAGTCAAATGGGAGGAATTCCTATTCCCATTGCAGTCGCCTCTTCTAAGTCCTGCCAACAAACCACAGTTTTGGAATAGGTGGAAAAATGTACCCTGTGGAACTCTACATATATTAAGTTCAGCCTAGGAAACAGAGCAGAAAGATGGTGGGAAGGAATTCCCTGGGCACCACGGCCCTTTCAGCACACCAGTTTTGGCTTATGTGAAATTTTTGTTTTAGCAGATTGTTTTGGTAGTCTCACAAGAGATTTCTCCTTGAAGAATCTGCTAAATAATGTAAACAGTGCCTTTAAATGCCTCAATCCATGCTTGGAAACATTGATGTTTTAAAACAACTTTAGTAAGACATTCGAGAAGCTGAAAACTTGATCCTGAGTGGTGCTATTTTCACATTTTAGACAGATAATGAAGTCAATATTGCTCCCATGCAATTTTCATTAAAAATATAATGAAGTCTCAGGCTTGTGTAAGAGATTTATTTCTAGCACTTGACTGCAAGATCACAAGAACGTTGCTTTAAAAAAAAGGTCATGCAGATTTCTCTGCATTAATAAAATATGATTAAGGAATATTGGGTACAAGTAAAAAAAAATTAAATACTGCATGATATATATTCGATTCAAAACAAATCATGGAAATTGTTTTTTAAAAATTGGTCTACAACTGTTTGTGGGACATTACTGTGCGCAATTGGCTGCTGGTTTCACCCACAAAATATTTACAATGTATTCTGTGAAGCAATTTGAGATGTCTCAACAGCGTGATAAGGCTCTATATCAAATCAAGGATTATTATTGTAAAGGGAGCATCATAAATCTGTCAAACAATATAAACACTTCATATGGGATTTCTTGGAACGGCTTCAGCTCCGAGCCATCTAAGAGGATCTCCAGAAAAGCTTTAGAATATTTGTGCTAAATGCAACGCATGTCAGCAACAGCTTAATAATGTAACTGTGATAGAAAACAAAATAAAAACAAAATCATTTTAAAATGTTCCCTAAACTTATAATCTTCTGTTTCACTGTAGAAAAGAACTGCAATATATTTAAAAAAATGCAAAAATACGAATTTTCAGTAAAACATAACTAAACAGCTAACTCTTAAGTGTCATCATCACAAATGTTTTTACTTGCTTAGAAAAATATGAGAAAAATAAAATCCTGCCTTGTGACCTGAGGCACAATGATGACAATGAAGGAAAATGATGCCTTAAAAACAGAAGGCACAAACTCAAAATATGAAATTCAAAGAAAAAAGGAAATTTCTATGTGTTGTATAACCCAATCATATACATCATTATCTATTCAAGAGTGGCACAATAATTTGTAAAGAAAAAACATTGTACCCTCTGAATATCAATAAAAGTGCATTTAAATTTAGCATTTTAGCACTCCAGCAATTCTCTTCCCATGAACACAAAAAGAATAATTCTTGCATTTGATATAGTGCTGGCTCATGAGTTTGTGTAATTTTATGGGAAGTAGTGACTGTGTTGTTAGCAATGTCCCACGAACAGTTATGAAGTGAGTGAACAATTTCATTTTGGGGATTGTTGGCTAAATCATTGGGGTAAACCCCTTTCTCTTTTCAAATAGTGCCATGGAATCTTTAACATCCATCTGAACAGCAGATGGGACCTTAGTTTAGCATCTCTTATGAGATGCCTCAGTTTAGTCATCTCCAACAATGCAGCATCACTCCAGCACTGTATTCAACTATCAGACTGGACAGTGAGTTCAAAGCCCTAATATGAAACTTGAACCTACAACCTTCTGAACATAGGATTAGAGTTGTCAAGGGCAATTTCAGGACAGTTACCAACAAGATACCAGCGAGAAAAGGTGATATTGACCAGAATGGGCCATAGGGCCTTCTTCAACCAAAGCAATTTTGTGATTAGCACTAATTTTCTGAATTACACGTACAAGTGATGATAGAGCATATTAATTAAGATGTGACATGAGACCATTTAAAGCTTAAAACCTGAGTTAAGAATTTAAGGGATAGCATAAGAGACTACATTCAATGTAAAGTACCTCTCATCCGGAATTGTGAAATCAAACCTAGAAGTTAAGAGATTAGGAAGAGGAATAACATGAAATATAATACTGCAAATTATTTTTGACAGGAGGAAAAAGAGAGCGCTGAGTATGTGCAGCTAAGTGTAAGCCCAGAGCTCCATAACTGTCATTCCAATCTGGATAGTTTCTGAATGCTACAAAAGAATTCTTATTCAATAATAATATTAAACAAAAACAACAACAAGATTACATTTCTTTAGCTTCTTTCACGTCGGGAGGACATCCCAAGGCGCTGGACAGTGTACAGCATTTCAGACCCGAGCTGGGGTCTGGGAGGGAGAAGGGAGGGGAGGGGAAGGAGTTGGCCAATGGCATGGTCGAAGAGGAGGGTCTTGAGGTGGGACTTGAAGGAGGCTAAGGAGGGGTCGAGGCGGAGTGATTTGGGAATGGAATTCCAGAGGTTGGGGGCAGAGTGGCTGAAGGCTCTCCACCAATGGTGGGGCAGGTGGGTCGGGGGACGTGGAGCAGGCCGGAGCGGCTGAGCGGAGGGAACACACGGGTTGGTAGGGGGTTAGGAGGTTGCAGAGGTAGGGTGGGGCGAGGCCATGGAGGGCTTTGTAGGTGAGGACCAGGATCTTGAACTGGATCCTCTGAAGGATAGGGAGCTAATGGTGAGTTGTAGTGAGCAACCATGGAGGTTGATGCTACCAGAGCCTGAGGTGCTGAGGCGCTGGCGCGAGTCAATCAGGAGGGCCTCAGTCTTGTTCACATTCAACTGTAGGAAATTTGCCATCATCCAGGACTTGATATCCGACAGGCAGTCTGTCAGGACAGCAGTGGTCCTGGAGTTGAGGGTGGAGGCAGAAAAATAGTGTTGGGTGTCATCCGCATACATATGGAAGTTGACCCCATGTCTGCAGATGATATCACCAAGGGGGAGCATATAGATATTAAAGAGGAGAGGACCAAGGACAGAGCCCTGGGGGACGCCAGACGTGAGAGTCCAGGGGCTGGAGGAGAAACCGTTAGAGGCAACAAAGTGGAGATGGTGAGAGAGATAGGATTCGATCCAGGCAAGGGCGGGTCCACGAAGATTAAATAAAGAGGTTAAAGGCTTGAATTGGACCACCAGGAAATTGCCAGAAGCCGGCCAGTTTTAGTGTAAAAGCTAAATTTACATCCTATTTGGTTAAATCACTTTTTTGGCAAATCATCTTCTCAAGGTGGGTTTACTAGCTGCACAGATAATTAATCATCTTTGAATGTGTGCCCACAACCACATTCATGCAGTAGTTTCAACACTGATGCAATGGTATTTATATGTTGGATCACCATTAAAACCACTGTATAATGAGGGCATAAAGAGGCTGTACTGTTTTCATCCAAGCATGTCCTTTCCCATCGCATCAGGGAACCACTGCTGACCTGAATTGACATCCTTCACTATAAATAAAGGAGAAATTTCAAAACACTGACATCCAGGGCTGACCTGAATGCCAATGACAAATAATCCTGCCAGTATTCTCTTCCTGACCTGGGCACCTCACAAATCAACAGGCGGGTTGTTCCTGAAAGGGATTCCATTCAAATTTCTCCCTATTGTGAAGGAAGGTCTTCAATGATGAGTCCACACAAGATCAAATACACTAATAATATTATTGACATTGACAAAAGCATAAAATATTAGGCATTATTTTATTTATTATAAATTAACTGGGGGAGGTAAAATTATATCATAATGGAAATAATAATAAATGAAGTTGATAGAACAGTAAAGTACTTTTTCCTTCAATTTCATCTTCACGAAAAAAAAGTTTAGGGTTTAGAAGAACCAATAATTTAGGTTGACATTGTGCATAAATGACAAGTTTAATATGTTTTTAAGTAAATGAGAAATGCCAATTACTTTGCAAGAAGAGAGATGCTTAAATTCAATTTCACTTTAAGCTGAATGAAACAGTTCAAACTAGCCTGCGGCTGAATACTGCCAACAGCTGGCATAATGGAAGACAGAACCTCAGTGGGAGGTTTATATCAGAAATTAGGAGCAAGTAAAGCTACCAAAACAGTACATTTTAGTAATCTATTGCAGCGCTAGTTCAAGTTTTTTAATTCTGTGACTAATTATTTGACTAATACTTTATTTATGCTGCTTAAATTGAGGCAATATCACTTCCAGCAGTAATGTTATGCAAAGCAACAAGCCCGATTTATACTTCCCACTTCCCTAATCACATAGACCAGAAACTAATTTACTGAAAGTAAGCGCATGTGCAAAATTTCAATGTCAGGTTTATATTTTAATAACTTTTAAGGGGTAATTTCTGAGTGAAACCTGAATTGGTCTGCACCCATCCTTGGGACGTTCCTCCGAACCTGAAAGGCGCTTTGGAAATGCAATTTGTTGTTGTTGTGTGTTTGCACCTCAGGAGTGCAAATCAACATGCTTAAGGTGGTCTTGGCAGTCGAAATCCGTTTATTCCTTAGTTCTATCCACAGGGATCAGTCTGAAAGTTAGTCTCTATAATATCTTTGAGCACTGGGAAGGGGCAGGTTGTGTCAAGGCTGTGCAGAGGAACCAACCCATGAAGTTTTTTCTCCCAGCAGCACTTTTGTTTCAAAAACATATTTTCTGTGATTCAACAATACTTACAAAACAAAAACAATTGCTTTCCACTTTCTATTGTTCTGTGTTACCAACGAAGCAACTGACCATGACAATTTGTAAAGCCTGATCAGCAGGCATATCCATCAATGTTTTAATACTACTGCCAGGAAACGAAACGCTGTATCCACAACAACAACAACTTGCATTTTTATAGCATCCTTCATGCGGGGCAGAGTCTCAGGGTGCTTAACAGTGGTGGAGCCTGACGCCGATCCGGAGGGAGGGAGAAGGTGACCATAACCACAGTCAAAGAGGAAGCTCTTCAGTCGGGATCAAAAAGAGGGGAAGGAGGGAACAAGGCCCAGGGATTGGCGGAAAGAGTTCCAAAGCTTCGGGGCGTGGTGGCTGAAAGTGCAGCCACCGATAGAGCAGAGGAGACAAGGGACAAGCAGGAGGCCAGAGCCAGCCGAGTGGAGGTAGTGGGTAGCGGAGTGGGTAAAAAGGAGTTCAGAAAAGCATGGAGGAAGGAATTTGTAGATCAGTGAGAGGATCTTGAAATCAATCCGTTCTCTGATAGGGAGCCACTGGAGCCTGGCGAGGACTTGGTGTGATGGGGACGGAATTTAGTGTGGGTGAAATCCAGGCGGCAGAGTTCTGAATCAGTTGTAGTTTGTTGGTGGCGAAGCTGGGGATACTGGTGAGGAGGGTATTGGAGTTGTCGAGGCAGGAGATGTCAAAGATGGATGAGTGTTTCGGCTGCGAAAGGCTGAGTTACGGTCGGAGACAAGCGATGTGATGGAACTGGAGGAAAACTGTCTTGGTTAGGGACCAGATGTGGAGTAGGACGGACAAAAGGGGATCAAACATGCCGCCCAGGTTAAGTACAGGTTCAGTGAATCTTAGGGAAAGGCCAGGGAGGTGAGAAGATTAAAGCTGCAGGAGAGAAGATGTTGAAGGGAGCCAAGGAGTATGGCTTCACTCTTGTTGAAGTTCAGCTTCAGGAAGTTTGCGCTCATTCAGGCCTTGATGTCTGACATACAAGCTGACAGGACATTAGTGGGCTGTCAGTTGCAGCTGGTTGAGGAGAAGTAGATGTCGGTGTCATCCATAAACATGTGATAGTTTACCCTATGTCTACGGATCACATCTCGGAGAGGGAGCATGTAAATGAGGAAAAGGAGAGGGCCAAGGAAGGAGCCTTGGGGTACCCCGCAGGTGACTGTTCAGGGGCGGGGAAAAAAGTTTGTGCAGACAAAGTGATGGCGGTTGGTTATGTAGAACTTGAACCATTTGAGTGCAGTCCCACTGAGGTGGAGGATAGAGGAAAGGCAGTGAAGGAGGATAGCGGGATCAACTGTTTCGAATACAACAGAGAGGTCAAGAAGATAAGGAGGCAGAGGGAACTAATATTGCTCCATAAAGTACTTGTGACTAATTAATGGACAGTGTAGCAACAACAAAATATTTTTCATAACACTTGGTTGACATAAATTTGTGTCAATTGTTAGTATTGTAGGTTTTTTTTATATATAAAAATATTTTCACACTGCATTCAAAAGCATTTTCACTTAATAGAATGTCAAAGTGTATTAATTCTTTTGTAACAAATCACACCTAAAATTAAACAATTGAGGCAATAATCTTGGTCTAGACGTAATTTAAATTCAAGTTCTCGTCTCTCCTTTCTGCACTGCAACTAATTATTAAAGAAATCAACGCTTGAGTGGTCTTTTGCGTTGAATTCGATTCGAGGCATTTGAAGACAGGGAGACTAAGTAAGCATTCTGCATTGCAATACCTTGAATCAACATTTTCTTTTGTTTAATCTATTCAATTTAATTTAGCAGCAGGTAACCATCATTGATTTTCAACATGGCTTCTCATTGAATTTCAATAGAGCTACTAGGGAAATAGCCTGCCACAGTGTGACATGCATGCTGAGGTAATTTCCTCCCCGCAAACACAAATATTCACATCTATTTTCAAATGATGGTATTTTTAATTATTTTGTTTGTGGGATGTCACTGTGCACAGTTGGCTGCCTCGTTTCGCCCATAAAGCACACAGTCGCTACCCTTTACAGTAGCGCCTTGGGACATCCTCCCGATGTGAAAGGCGCTCTATCAATGTAATTTTGTTGTTGTTGTTGTATATTCTATGAAGCGCTTGGAGACATCTCAATGACGTGATGAGGCGCTATATCAAATGTAAGGATTATGATGTAAGGATTATTAATTTTGTAGACTTTTTTGATTTTCTATACTATGACATTTAACGTATTTTATGCTTTTGTATTCTATGCTATGCACAACACTGCCAATTATCCTAAAGCAGCCTACAATGATTCGTTTTTTAGTGATTAAAGGTAAAGCCATTTTTACATTTTGAATTTGTGTCCAGTGTCCAGACTAACATTGGAGACAAGTTGTAATGTAAGCAGCCAATATTCCTGAATTTGGGGAAATGCTATTTGGAATTGGATCTGCCTTGTTTTACTCTTGATGTGAAGACCCAACTCTGCAGAATCTGCACCAGAGTGATCAGGTCCATTGAACAAGCAAACTGACAAACAAATTAAATCTGTACAGCACGTTTCATATCGGGAGGCGACCCAAGGAGACAAGGGAGGGAGCGAGGCGAAAGGAATGTGGGATGGAGTTCCAAAGGGTGGAGGCAGAGAGACTGAAGGCCCGACAGCTGATGGTGGGGCGGGTTGGGCGGGGGACGTCGAGCAAGCGGAGCCAGCTGAGCAGAGGGAGCGGACAGGTTGATATGGTGGTAGCAGGTCACAGAGGGAGGAAGGGGCAAGGCTGTGGAGGGCTTTGAAGGCGAGGACGAGCCAGTGGAGCCAGGCAAGGGTGAATGTGATGGGGTCACGGAGCCTGGTGCGGAAGAGAACATGAGCTGCAGAGTTCTGAATGACCTGCAACTTGTGGAGAGAGGAGTTGGGGAGGCCGACAAGCAGGAAGTTGGTGTCGTCGAGCCTAGATGCAACAAATGCATGGATGAGGGTCTCAGCGGCCTGAGGGGAGAGGCAGTGGTGGGGCTGGGTGCTGTTGCAGAGGTGGGGGAAGGCAGAGCACGTCTTGACACAGATGTGGGTTAGAAAGGACAGTTGAGGGTCAAACAAGACGTAAAGGTTCCGGACTGTCTTAGTAAAGTAGAATGTGCATCTTTGGATGGCGATTCTGTTAGCGCCTGAGGTGTGGAGGTGCTGACGGGATCCAATCAGGAGGACCTTGGTCTTGTTTACATTCAATTGGAGAAAGTTAGTGCTCAACCAGGAATTTCATGCAGGGACAGCAGTGATCCTGAAGTCAAGGGTGAAGGTAGAAAGATAGAGTTGGGTGTCATCTGCAGTGAAGTTCCATGCATCTGATATAACTGTGTCAGTTTCTGACATTTCCACACTATGAAACATACTCCATATTTTATTTTTGGTATCTCCATGACCCAGATAGTAACAGTGGATCTGAGGAAAGACTAGCAGGAAAGTTGTCCTGCACACTCATAATGAACTGTTCCATAATGGCTGAGAAATTATAAATTTCATACATAGCGACAATGTTATAGTGACAAGCTGCGAAATAAAGTGTGTTAGAGTGGGAAATTTACAATAAATATTTAATTAAATTACCCACATGAGAAATGTGAAAACAGGAGAAATTAAATCCAACAGCAATTCAGTACAGCCTCATGGTTTCACAGACTGTGTGAGAAGTACAGGCTAACGGATTGGGCATACAGCTTTCAGTCCTCTCAGTATCATAAGCACGCAGACAGATTTAAGTGCTTCGGTAGGTTTCCAACTCAGCCATTGTTCTCCAATGCCAGCACTGAGTGAAGTTGCATAAGCTCTCTGATCCTGCATGTTGCATGGGAAGTGGAGAATAAATGATAAAGTGTAATGTATGAATGTTCATCTGCTGTAATTAACCTGCCAAGGAATTCTGTCTCCCACGCTAAAAGTTCTCTGCTTCTTAGAAGATGATTCAGTCTTTAGTCTATTAAAGACTGGTATCTTATACTGCACTGAGTGAGTGTATTCCTGCAATTACTGAATCGTGAAAGTCTGTCTGCAGTCAATTAATTAAAGCATGTGATTAAAACAGTAAATTGCGCAATTGCCTCTATCAGGACGACATCTATGATCAGACATATGTTTTTAAAACAAATTGCTGTGCTGAAGTCAATGAATAAAATGTTACAAGAGATACAGATAACTTTAATTATTTCACGGGGTTAAATTCGAGACAGACGTCATGGGGGTTGTTGTCTTCTCCAACTTGACTTTAGTACCGTTGCTGATTTACATTTATACAGTGACTTTCACGTACGATGATGTCTAGGAGCGATTCACAATGATGTGGTCATATACTAAACAAGGGAGAACAGAAGGTGGAAGGGGGAGGTGACCATTGAGTTGTCAAAGAGGAAAGTTTTTGTCAGGATTTAAACCATAAGGGGGGGAGGCAAGAGAAAGAGGCAGAGACAGAATTCCCTATAGCAGCTTCTAAAAGACCAAAATAAAATGTAAAAAACTGCATCAACTCACTTTTGCACAATGAAAGGCTATTCTTCTTGTTATCAACTGCAAGGATTATTATATTATCTTGTGGTAATCACATTGATTGAAATAATTCTGTTACATATAAGAAAATATTTTCACACCACATCAGAAGTGTGCAGCACACACAGCAATTCAGTCTTACTGTTGCACATTTCCGATTTAACTCCACTTTTCATGACCTGAGTATAATCGACCTCCCAGAATTTAAAACTTCTGCAAAAGCACTGCATCCATGTCAGAAAAGAAAAAACGGGTCAAACTCAAATTTTATGAAAGAAGGCTTATGTATTTTGTATTTTCATGCTGTATTTTTCATTTTGCAAGAAGTAAAGTATTGAAGTGATACTGGAAAATGAAGACAAATTCCCGATGATGAGATATGTACGATATCAATGTCTCTTAGGTAGTGCATGTGTATACTAAAACTATGTCCTTGAAGAAACCCACAAAATTCTCCTCAACCTCGATACTAGAAAGCAAGATGGATCTTTCCTGCACAACTCAATTGTAGAAACAAAAAAGTAGACATTTATCATGTATTGCCACATTAAGGTCAATCTTATGCAGTGGACTTGGGACTAGATTCCTTTTGCACATAACTCTTCAATGCTTTCATGTATCCTAGATATAACCATCACTCTCCAGAGGTATGACTTCAACTTCTGTTCTACATTATCCCCTTTTATAAAGCTTTGAGAAGCAATACTCTGCCAAAATAGCAGGTGTTATTCACCAGTGATACCCATCAATGTTCTAAAAACACATCCATGATACTTTTTGCTTTTTCAGACTGATTCAGGATTCAGACAATGTTTTTTTTCCCAAATCTGTTGACTGCATCAGACGCTAACAGATATCTAATGGCTCACAAACCAAAACTAGTAAAAATCCTTTTAATGCAGAAATGTTATTATTGTCATTTAAGCTCCAGGACACTAACCCATGTGAAGTTGTTGCTATCCGTCAACTGATAATGAAGCTCACGCACATATTTCAAAGAGGTACCCTTACTGCACCAGTGTAACTTTCTATTTCCCACAGTCAGTCATATAGACTTCTGAGTGAGGTTGTCAATTTAGTTGTGCAATATGGTTAGTTTTGTGCTTGTGTCCTGTGCCTTGTAATAGTGGTTTTCAACCTTTTGGGGTTCAGGACCCATTTATAAACCTTGATGGCTTGTTGCGAGCCAATAAATAGCTTTAGTGGAAAAAAATCGGGTTTACTAAATATTTCTTACCCACAATATACAATATACACATTAACGTGATAATAATAATACTTGTATTTTATATAGCGCCTTATCATGTCTTCAAGATGTTTCAAAGCACTTCAAAGAATATGCTATTAAGTGAATTGACTATGTTTTGTGGGCAAAACATGACAGTCAATTGTACACAGCTGTGTCCCACAAACAGTCATGGATTGAGTGACCAATTTTTTTGAAGGAATTATTACCTCCAGAAAAGCGACCCACTGATCAACTAACAACCTGTTTCCTACTTACTACTTACTACTTAGGCGAGAGTGCTACCCTGCGCGAAACATAGTAGACAGTGAGAATGCTACCACTGACAAACATGCACTCTACCAATGTATGACACTACTGTACTTTAAAGCACTGCAATCACATTTAATTCATGTTTAACTCATTCACTATTCAAGTAATGTACACAAATCCTAGACATTGACGTTCCATGGAAAACCGTTGTATATGGATCTAAAGCTGAAATCACCATGTAACAGAAAACACAAATTACAGTCAAATTTAGATGTTACTCATTCAAACTAACAATGGATTGAAGAAATTTCTTCATCTTTCAGTACTAAGTGTCACGCTTAAATAACCAATCTCTAATTGTTAAACTGTTCCCTTGAATGGCAGGGAAACAAAAAATCACATAAGGCATAATCATTTATCTTTTAGATTTAATTTTGAAAATGTTTTAACAGAAATAATTAAAAGGTTTAGAACTTTAGAACAAGTTTAGGGTTTTGAAAAAGAAGATGTATGCTGGAAACCTAGCATATATTTTAGATAGACATTAGATAGAAAAACGAGGTATAAATAAAATCAGCATTCTGTGAAACAAACAAAAGCTGATTCTGAATAATGAATAGTTAATAATAATAATAATAGTTCCACAATGAAACCAAAAAACCTAAAATGTACTTAATCAAAGTAGTTTCAGGACTTGAAAACAATGATTAGAAGATTACAAGATTAGTTTGGATGATGAAGGCCCTTTGACCCATCTGATCTCAACTTTCCAGAATAGCCCCTACCATCCTTCCTTCATAATATTTCTTCATTAAAAATGAGTCTAGTGTCCTGGCTTCAACCACCCTTCGTGGTAATATGTGCCAGTTTTTAATTACCTTCTGGATCAAAAAAAATGGTTCCTGGTATCCTGACATTTGTACTCCTTTACAACTCTAAAACTTTGTCCTCTTGGTCTATTGTCTTGGTACATCCTGAAGTATTGTTCTGGGTTTAGTTTTGCAAACCTTTTTTTAAAATTGTATACGCCTGCATAATGTCTCCTTTGAGTCATTCTCTCTCAAGACATAAGAACCCTAGCTTGTCTAATTGTTGCTCGTTCTTCTAACACTGGAGATCATCATTGTTGCTGTCCTCTGCACTGTCTCTCTAGCGCCTGAGTAGCCCCTTTGCAATGAATACCATACTCTAGGTGGATCCTGACCAACACACTATATAGCCTGAGTGCAATATCTGGGAATCTAAACTCAACTGTGAAGGTTACACAATTTAATGAAATGTAGTGAGGGACGACAAGGTGAATTAGACTTCAGTATAATTCTGCGCCCAATCTGATGCAATTAAATGTAGATCATAAGGTGGAAAAAAAGGTATAAATAAAAATAGCATTCTGTGAAATAAACAAAAGATGATTCTGAACAATACTTGGATTATGTAGATTACTGAGTCAAGTAAGCTGATTACTTGGAAAATTAAAATATAATAATCAACCCATACATAGACTGGATTCCTGACAGTTTTCTGTAGCATTAGTTAAAGAAATATGTCTGCATTTAATAAGGTTGATCTATGATGAATTTGGGCTCACAGAATATAGTGCTCCAAAACAGTGTACTCTTGCTTTCTAAAATAGAAAACATGGTAGAAAAATAAGGCAGTCCAAATATGAAAATCGCATTGTAATATTAAAAACCCTTGTTTAAAAGTAACTGATCTCTTTACCCAAATATTATGGCAAGTTACAAATTTCTTTTCAATAAGTTCAACATGTTCAACATGAGATTTCTGGGATCTGAAATGCTTAATATCTATAAGCTTTCTTGTCTTAAAATTTAAGATTATTTGGAATTTTCAAAAACAGTGATGAATTTGATTTGGAAAACCATTTTCTTGAGTATTTGCAATGTACAATATAATAATAATAATACTTGAATTTGATACAAAAACTTTTCAAGTCAGGTAGACGCCTCAAAGCACTTCACATGTTTACTAGTTTGACATTGCTCCACATAGACTCTGTGTATACTGCTGAAAACTGTCTTCCAAATTAAGAGAGGGAAAAGCAATAGATGCACCACAGTTTATTTTCATGATGATGAGCACAAGTTACACGATTTATGATGCAATGCATTATGTTGCCTTAGCATAAGGCGCTAACATCGCCAGACTATGGCACTACCTCACTCCTCACGCTGCTGAAACTCTGGTCCACGCCTTTATCACCTCAAGGCTGCACTATGGGAACTCTCTCCTCGCCGGCCTTCCCGCCACCTCCCTCCACAAGCTGCAGGTCATTCAGAACTCTGCAGCTCGTGTACTGTCCCGCACCAGGCTTCGGGACCACATCACTCCCACCCTCGCTCGCCTCCACTGGCTCCCCATCCCCCAGAGGATTGATTTCAAGATCCTCATCCTCACCTATAAGGCCATTCACGGCCTTGCTCCCTCCTACCTCTCCGACCTACTATCCCCCTACCTACCTGCCCGTACCCTCCGTTCCTCTGGCTCTGGTCTGCTCCACGTCCCCCGCCCCAACCGCCCTACCATCGGTGGCCGGGCCTTCAGGCTCTCAGCCCCCAGGCTCCAGAACTCCATCCCCCAGTGCCTTCGCCGCCTCCTCCGTTTCTTCCATCAAGGCCGGTCTCAAGACCTTTTTGACCGTGCCTTCAGCTCCCCTCTCAACTCTCTACCCTCTCCTCGCTCCCTCCCTTCCCTCCCCTCACCCTGACCATTTCCCCCCTGCTCGGGTCCCAACTCAACTGTCCAGTGCCTTGGGACGTCCTCCTGATGTGAAAGGCGCTCTATAAATGGAATCTTGCCGTTGTTGTTGTTGTAACAGCTTACAATGTATTATTTGTAAGTACTGTATACTGTAATAACAAACATACAAAGCGTCTTAACTTGCAAGTCATGTTATTGTACTAGTTTTAAATAAGTCTGATTAAAATTTCCAATGGTCGACTATTTAATTTTCTCCTCACAATAGTGAAAAAATGGCATCAACTCTCATGTTGGTTCACTAAGCTTTATCCATCTCAGCAGCACTTTTTGACTGCTTCTAAGATAAGTGCAAAGGCTGGTTTCTGCACGCAAAAAATAAGTAAATTTTTTAAAGCTTTATTTTTAAAATACTCGACCACAAGGATACAACAGAAGGAAAAGACATGCTCTGTATAAGCTGACACTATTCTGTTTAATACAAGAGGACACAAATGTGATTCACAGTGAAAGGCAGGATTGGGATAAAAAAAAGTTGTTTTCATTTAGTTGTTGATTGAGAAATATACCAGATTTAGTTATTTCAATTTTTAACCTGAATATTTCTTGAATGAACATACTCTGAGCAGTTTCCAGTTGACTTGAAAGCAGAGACAGTTCTTGTTGAACCCTTGACTGATGGAAATCCACATTAATGATTTATCTGAGAAATAGCTCAATATGCAATTTCGCCCAAGGGAGAGTTTGTGCCTACAGACAATTTCAACATAATTGAATGGAAACGTTCCAGAAAATAATTCATTGAATCTAGCAAAAGTTGTGATCAATATGTCCTAACAATTATTGATTGTAGTCTTTTATGAAGGTATTGTGAAACTAGTTCAGTGTTGCAGTCCTACATCCATGTTGTCACTAACTGTGGGCTCAATTACTCGATGCTTAAAAACCAATTATCACAGGACATAAGAAATTCTGTTTGGACCCACCATCAACGTAGAGTTGAGAAATTAACAACATTTTCACTGCAACTTGAAAATTGAAAGTCACATTGTAGATATTATTTTACAAAATAGATTTATAGCAACAAAAAATTGCATTTGTACGATACTGTTCACATTGGGAGGACAGGGAAACGGGGCGAGGTGAAGGGACTCTGGCATGAAGCTCCAGCCAATGGGTGCAGAAAGGCTAAAGGCCTGACAGCCAATGGCGGGGTGAGCAAGAAGGGGTACATGGAGCAGGCCAGTGCCTTCAGAGAGGAGGAATTGGTCTGGTTTTAGAAGGTCATATCGATAGAGTGGGGCAAGACCACAAAGGGATTTAAAAGTGAGGTCGAGGATCTTCAACTCACTCCCTTGGGGGATGGGTAGCCAGTGGACATGGGCAAGGATGGGGGTGATAGACTGTTGGAGCCTCATGCAGGAGAAGGCATGAGTTACATAGTTCAGAATAGTTTGCAGCTTGTAGAGGGAAGGGTTGGGAAGTCCGATGAGCAGAGAGTTGACGTCCAATGTTGCGGAGGTGGGTAGTATTGCGGAGGCGGGGGAAAGTTCAGCATTCAAGGCACGGATGTGGGGTTTAAAGGGCAGTTGATAGATGAACATGACAGCGAGATTCCATACTGCTTCCTTAAAGTGGAGTGTGCATCCAATTAGATTGATGCTGTTAGCGCCTGAGGTGAGAAGACACTGACAAGCGTGATGTAAAATTGAACCAATCAAACAGTACCACATAACTGCCGCTTCTCTTTCATGAACTTTATTTCTATTCTGTAATTGTTGTGGGCAAGTAGTATCTTCGATCATGGATTTACTGTAACTAATCCCAAAATGCCACATTATCTCTAATTCTTTTTTTATTGGAGACTAATTAGAATGGCTATAACTTTATTGAGAAATCAATGAAGGCTACGCAATGACACCAAGTTCATCTAGCCACTAGGTTTTCCACCCGCTGATGAATAAGAAAAAAAGCTACAATGACAATTCAATCTAGTCTTACCTGCCTCCTGCCTCCCTCAAGCTCACTCATCTGTAGCTATAGACGATGCTGTCAACCAATGTATGCACAGTGACATCATACTGTATGGTTACAATGTGCTAATACCTGTCAAGTGTGTCTTGGTTTAATCGATTTTTATGTGAATAAAAGACAAGACACAATACAAAGCCTTGGTGTTGTGCAATAATCCACATACCTATCTGTCAGTAGTATTATTAACTCCAACATTGTAATTCATCAGAAAAAAAATCCCTAAAGAACATGGGATGTTAATGTAAAAGAAAGATTGACCGGTCAGGTGGAAAGAATGCAAGGCTAACATCCAGAAAGGATTATTAATAATGTCCAGGCTAACGTTGAACAACAGTTCAACATTATCTAAAAACATGGCTGGTCACTTGCTGCAAAAAGCAATGTGATCTATCAAAGTGAGACACTTGCTGATCTTCTGTCTTTTCATGTACCACAGGAATGAGGAACTCATCAGTTATTGCCAATGGTGTCAAAAGCTTGCTGACAGGTCAGGTAGGTGGTGTTCTGGCTAACAACAAATCATCATGGTGATTAATGACCAAATGGATACTTGACCTACATCAGCCTATTCATTCAAGGAAAACAATAAATACCCCCAAAGACTCCAAGGAAATGGAGCAGCTCTTGAGGATAGTCAAAGCAGAATGACCCCTACAACCTGATATCAAGATTTAAAAATATTCTGAGCGGATGGAAAATAGCTGAAAGGCAGGCTTGGATATAGGGCCTGCATCTAGTCATAGTGATTACACTTGATACTTTCTCAAAGAAAAGTCACAAACAGACTCCCATTCTGTAGCGCAGTTAATTACTGTTCTTTCAGGCTCCTCAAGGAAGGGTAGAAACTGCAAATACCATGAAATAGATGGGCAGAAGAAAGTAACTGCAGTTTTCAGTGTTCACTATTTTAACCTATTTACCGGCTTGTGTTGATAATGTTTTTCGATAGCAACCATTTTGAATTTCTTACTGAATGATAAGGATTTTATATGCTATTTATGTA
This sequence comes from Callorhinchus milii, assembly GCF_018977255.1. Lineage (NCBI taxonomy): Eukaryota > Metazoa > Chordata > Chondrichthyes > Chimaeriformes > Callorhinchidae > Callorhinchus > Callorhinchus milii. Next base: position 42,867,351 of record NW_024704742.1, read on the forward strand.
TTTGAACTGCTGTGCAATCGTTGATAGTTGTAGGCAATGACAAAAATCACATTTACGTAACAGTCTGGCTCTAATTTTGTCACTTAGAATTCCATAGACAATGTAGTCTCAAATTAGACTATAATTACATTACTAAATTCACACAGCAATTTTATTGACTCAACCAACTGCTGATGGCCAGTGTTGAAACATGCCTTTTCCGTATCATATTCTTGCAGGAATTATAGTAGATTTCACATTGTTCAATATCATTTTCTCTTTGAAAGAGGGTCTCCGGGTACATGGAGTAGAAATAATCCCTCCAAAAAAACAAAAAACAATAATAAATTGGTCATTTTCAATCGACGACTGTTTGTGGGACAATGCTGTGCGCAATTGGCTGCCGGGTTTCGCCGACAAATATACAGTCAATTCACTTTACAGTCTATTCTGTGAAGCGCTTTGAGACATCGAGAAGATGTGAAAAGTGCAATATCAAATTCAAGGATTATTATTCTTATTACTATAACTGATACATTCCCAATCTCCGTTGTTGCTGTAATCCAATTTGCCTGAAGATAAGCACTCTGCTTATTGAACGTGTACTTTATATCTTGATATGTACTATAGCTCAAAATCTGTAATTCCAATTTTGCTAATATACAGCCTGATATTTTTGTCTCCAGTTCTCTCTTTATCCGAGTGAATTCACAATATGCAGTAGATTCTATGCTTCTATGAAGTTCAAAGTGCTGAATGCTATCTCTACTATAATATTATTCTTTATAGCTCTATGCAGGTTACTTAAATGCTGCCATTAGCAAACTTGGGTGATGACAAAATACATATCATAATACTCGTATTATAGTTCACTGCATCTGTGTTATAGTTCCAGTGCCTTGGGACATGCTCCCCGACGTGAAAGGCACTCTATAAATGTAATTTTGTTGTTGTTGCTGTGTATCCAGATCTATTGAGTCATAAACATGTCCAATGGACTAGTGACGGCTTGTCATAATGTAGAATTAAGGTCAACCAGCTGCAACCAGTAACAATAGTACGCAAGCATTTTAAATTCTAAATTACAAGACTTTATTCCATGCTTTGAGTCATAATTATAATACGATCAATAGTGCACTAGAAATCACTGGGTAGAAATAATTTAGTATTGATTGTGAATAGTAATATTATTACAAAATTACAAATTATTGGATTGGTATTGATTGTAAATAGTAATATTACTACATTCGCCACATATTCTGCACAAGAACGTAAACGCATCAAAAGAAAAAAAAACTGGGATTGAAGCACAGTAATTTAATGGTAACACATGAATTATGAATCATGTACAACAATCGCACTGGCTTGCTTACTCAAGTGCTGAAAACTGACCGCATGATATTAATTCATGCCATTAAGTAAAACTGCCATTACTTTATCATTTCATGGTACATTTTTCTGTCTCTTTAATTGTCTACATTAATGAAAATTTTATCAGTGTTACTGCACATGTACAAACCAATTTCATCAAATTATATTCCTCCAACAACTTTGCAGAAAGTGAAATTAAGCTTCCAAATTAGCTTGGATTTTTACATTGGTCACTGGTGATATTCACAGCATTACCACTGGCAATGTTGTAACTGTTCACCTGGAAGTAAAAATGAGAGAAAATAATCAGATATAGTGGTTGACTGGAGCAAGACAATGGTAGTGCAAACCACTATGTCCTCTGTCTTCTAATGCAACAATGTGAGTGGCATTATAACTCCAGTTTTATTCACATAATAGTAATTGAGATATACCCTTGGCAATCGAAACATGAAAGCAACTACAATCAGCACAGAATTTCAGCCCATTAGTTTGAGATTGAAGTAAACTTGAATCCAGAATTGAAAAAGAATAGATTATAGTTACCTGAAACATTGCTTCTTAAAATTTCTTGGGAACATTTCTGTATAAATCAGAAGCTTCCCAGTCACCAATAACTCATAGAGCAGTTCCACTTATTGCAAGGATGGGTAAGAAGATCCGTCATTTGAGGCTGACCCAAATATTGATTAAAAGCAACCCAACATCTCCTTAATAGACCTCAATATACAACAAAAAATTTACATCTATATAGTGTCTTTTATGATGGAAGGACAAAGTGCTTCACAGAGCTGACTGCGAGCATGAGCAGGGGGCAGCTAAGGAAAGTGTGTGTGTGAGTGTGTGTGCATGGGGTGGGGGGGAGGTTCAGGTATGGAAGAAGTGATCGAAAGTGCAGTCAAAAAGAAAGGGTCTTCAGGTGGGTTTTAAAGGTAGGGACTGAGGTGGCAAGTTGGAGGGACTCTAGGGATTGAGTTCCAGAAAGCAGGGAAGAATATCTGCGTTCACCCATCAATGGTGGGTCAGGTCAGATGGGGGACTACCAATATGATACATCACCTCTATGATGCTTCATACACCATCCTCCACAATTCTGAGAGAGCCGTGGTGGCTAAACCATGGCCCCTGGAGCATTAAGAAGTGCCCAGCCAAACATTCGCACAAGTCCTGATAAGTCTGTGTAAAATCAATATTTTGTTTCCAGTACAGTAGCTTCTGAGTAGCAATATTTATGGTGTGGTCATCAATCAAGAAATATTTAATCAAGCAAAATGATTTGGTTGGCCGACCAAAAAGGTTGGCCACTATTGTATTAGAATATTAAATTGATGAATCATTGAATTAAGGTGGATTTTATTATTGTTCAAAAGAGATGAAATATCCAAATAAAAAGTTATTGAAGTGGGTAAAATTGAAGAATTTGGCGATCACTTATCACTGCTCAAACATTCTCCTTGCAGTCACTTATACAATGAAATTTTCTTTGTGAAGTTTTAATATCACCTTTAGTTTCTTCTGCCTTGGGCATGTTTGCAACTGATTTCCATTTAAATCTGTCAAAAACCTTAAGAAATAGGGAACTGGCATAAATTTTCATGCTTTTTAACTGATGGTTAGCATGTTTTGGTTGTCATTCTGAATTTCAGAAATAATACACTTTCAGTTAGAAACGTACCAGTTGAATAACTGCCTCTGGTCAATTTCAGATGAATGACTTGCATGCAACAACAACAACAACAAGATTCCATTTATAGAGCGCCTTTCACTTCGGGAGGACGTCCCAAAGCGCTGGACATTTGGGTCAGGACCCGAGCAGGGGGGAAATGGTCAGGGTGAGGGGAGGGAAGGGAGGGAGCGAGGATGGGGGAAATGGTCAGGGTGAGGGGAGGGAAGGGAGGGGTCAAGGAGGGGGTAGAGAGTCGAGAGGGGAGTTGAAAGCACTGTCAAAGAGAAAGGTCTTGAGACTGGCCTTGAAGGAGGAAAGGGAGGAGGCAAGGCAAAGGCACTGGGGGATGGAGTTCCAGAGCCTATGGGCTGAGAGACTGAAGGCCCGGCCACCGATGGTAGGGCAGTTGGGGCGGGGGATGTGGAGCAGACCGGAGCCAGAGGAACGGAGGGTACGGGCAGGTAGGTAGGGGGATAGTAGGTCGGAGAGGTAGGAGGGAGCAAGGCCGTGAATGGCCTTGTAGGCAAGGATGAGGATCTTGTATTCGAATGCAATATGAGTGAGTCATGTGTGCAGGACAATATTCCATGGCAAAGTTAGAATCAAGTTTGGAAGTGTAGTCCAATTCTAACATGCTCTTGATGCTGGTATTCTTTCCCTTTTTAATCCACTGCAGCTAAACAAATAAAATTTAAAGATTAAATAAATAGTGTCTGACATTAGAAACATTACAATGAAAGGAAAATCAAAATAATTTTTATACCAGAAATGCTTAGCAGTAATATTCAAACAAGAAGCAAAAAAATGGAAATTATCTGCCATGCTATTTAAAGTGCCTCTGAATCAGAAGATTGTGGGTTCAAACAGGACTTTGATCTCACAGTTTAGTCTGAGTCTAGTGCAGTGCTGGAGAAGTACTACTGTTTTGGGGGCATTTTTCTTTGTTTCTGAGTTGAATGTAGGTGTTCAAGCCTTATGTTAGGATTTGGAACTCTAGGCTGACACTTCACTTCAACGGTAGTGAGCTCTGCATTGTCAGAGGTGTACTCCTCTTCTACCACAACTTTGTCCACCATCCTACACCCACCCTCCCTACCCTTCATCTCTCCTGATCACAGACCTCAGATCGGGTGCAAATCCTTGACTGTCCAGCGTCTTGGGACATCCTCCTGAAGGACTATACAAATGTTGTTGTTACAGTTTGTCTTTGGTCATCTAAGTAATTGCACATGGAGCAGTATAAACAAAGCTGAACATTTTTTTAAATTGCAGGCGAATGCCACTCAACCTAATACTACCCCACCAAAGTATGTAAAGCTGACTGGAAATGAATAATTTCAGATGATTAAATTATAATTTTAAAAAGGCTTTTCTTAAACCATTCACTGCCCTTCAATTGCTCTAAATCAAAGAAAACAAAAACACTGCAGGAAAGCAATATACATATTTTACAGAGTCAACAGCCATTGTGGATGCTAGCATTGTTAAACGCTTTTTATATTCATACTAATTCTTTGCCAGTGTTGCTCTTCAGCACAGATTCAATGCCCTAGTGATATTAATTATAGAGGAGTACAGAAATATCAAGGCTGACAGCAACACAATAGTAAACAAACTGTTAGCAGTCTTTCATTCCAAGGATGGCTTTAATAGGCAATATATACTCAGAATGGAGGATGGTTCAGTGCTGCTGGTTTCAATTCAATCAATAAAAAGAATGGTCATTTCTGGAATATGATTTGTTATAATTATCCTCAACCAGTGTGAATTGCTGTCCACTTCAGAAGGGTCAGTAGATTTATTGAGCTTGGTACTCTTAGCGATAATGTTCAATATAGAATATAAAAACAGTTAAGAGTCCTGCTTGTTAGATAAATATTTTAAACACTATCCATGTTTCTTATTCGTTGTGTTTGTGGAGTAATTTACATTTTAAAAGGTTTTGGCCACATATCAAACTTAATTATCTTATTTTATTTGTGATATTTCATATGGGAAGCGTAACAATTCCTTGTTGGAGTGGATTTATAAATTTTTGGGACATCAAGTTAAAAGAATCTTCGATTGCTAATAAATGTGCAATAATAATTAGGCAATATATGTCAGAGCTGCCACATTTATAAAGCAATAATGGGTACCTATGAGCTGAGTAAACAATGATGCCGTAGGCTGTGTTGTTTTCATCTATGTGGAGCCATTATTTCCTCACAAATGCAACAGCTCTGAAATATATAGCCATAATAATATTTAGAAGCTATGATATTCCTGTGTCTGTAAAATAAATTTTGGCTCACTGCTTGTTAAATCATGCAAGCAGAGTGAAGAAGTAGTCTGCCATTCACTTCTATTTACCATGACAAAAAATCAGCAAACAAAAATCAAAACTTGTGACGCATATTCTGCAGCATATTCAAAGTCAGTAACACACCTTATAGTTCAGTTGACATAAATGAACTGTTGTCGTTTTACTCTCAGTTTGCAATACTCATGGTTCCTGCTTATAATATATCACAAATTGCATGCTGTATTGCATTTCATTCATTATACATTGAATGCTTTCGATAATAAGATTTTAAATGGGATTGAGAGTGAATTAAGAAGGATCTTTTTAGGAGCACTGAAAAGCGGAGAAAGAGAACTCAGGTTTAGAATTGCAAAGGGCAATTACATATCAAAACGGACTTCAGGTTGTATATAATAATAATAATCCTTGCATTTGATTTCGTGATTTATCACGTCTTTGAGATATCTCAAAGCTATTCACAAAATATACTGTAAAGTGAACTGACTGTATATTTGCTGGGCAAAATGTGGCAGCTAATTGTATACAGCAGTGTCCCACAAACAGTTGTGGATTAAAGTGACCAATTTTTTTTAAAAAAGGAATTATTACCCCGGAAAAGCAATCCGCCAATCGTCTAACAACCGAGTACCTACTTACTCCTAGGTAAACAGAGTAAGGAAACTTGCCTAACATTTCACCCTGCCCGGAATTGAACCCAGGTTTTTCGCTTGCGAGGCTAGTGCTCTAACGCTGCTGTAGGACTCCAGTATTGCTTTTCTCAGAGGACAATTAAAGGCTGGAGCATTTTAACAGAAAGGATGGCTGAGGACAGGATGCTGAAATCATTTAAAAGTGACGCCTCAATGCTGTAATGGGAGGACATTAGGATGGGGATTCTCGAATGATGAGGTGAATGGGTGTCAGCCTGGCTCAGTGGTAGCTCTCATCTCTGAATCAGAAGGTTGTGGATTCAAACCCATGTCGTGACTTGGAATCACATAATCCAATGCAGTGCTTGAGGATATGTTGGATTGTGGGAGGTGCCATCCTTCAGATGAGATGTTAAACTGAGGTCCTTCTGCCTGGTCAGGTGCAAGGTTGGAGACCCGAAGGCACTAATCTAAAAGGGAAGGTAGTTTCTCCTGGTATTCTGACCAATAAATCTCCCAAGTAAAAAAATTGGTCACTCGCTCCATTGCTATTCTTGGGACATTACTGTGCGTAAATTGGTTGCCGGGTTCATCCACAAAATACACAATCAATCCACTTTTACGATATATTGTGTGAAGTGCTTTGAGAAGCTGTATCAAATGCAATGATTATTGTTACACTATGATTATCATTAAATGAGGCAAAGGGTCTTCTTCAACTAATCTCTCTTGTGAACTCTTGTGATCGTATGATTCGCTTTTGTTGTTCTTTTGCTTCTACATCCTTCAGTTAGAAGTAAGTGATTTACTTAAATTTGTCGGACGTTATTCTGAGTATTTGTGTTACTGTCCTTTTCAAACCAAATCTGGCTTGCAATATCGGCATGTTTACAGCAGTTAAGGCTATTTGGGTGGATACATAAAGGTATTGCCAGGGCCAGACTCACCAATAAACCAGGTAAACTATGGGTTAGGGCCCCTAGGTCTGATGGACGCCTTTACCTCCCATCGGTCTCCATTATGAGGCTGCGCGGAGTAACAGGAAAAGGTTGCTGCTAGAGGTATGACTCGTACATTAGCCCCTTTCACCATCACTCATCGCGTTGTCTCATACAAACGGTGAAAGGCAGTGCAGTAAGTTTCGGCAAAGGGAGCACAGCTGGAGGTATGAGTCATATCTCCAGGAGGTCAAACGAGGTAAGAGGCATCTTGGAGAGCAGGAGCCATGTCTAGTAGCAATAGAGCTTAGTAATGCTGAAAAAAGATTTTGATTCAGACAATGTCGATGAATTTGTGAACTTTCTGGATTTCATATCACATATTAAGTGTGAGAAAACTCCTCAAGAATTGCTTAAGTATACGAAACAGAATCATTTGGTGGAATCAACATTTCCAAATATGACAGTTATTCTTCGTATGTTCTTAACAATACCAGTAACAGTCTGTCACGGTAAACCCTCGTTCTCAAAGATGAGTCACATCAAAAACTCACTCAGATCTATAGTGATCCAGGATAGAGTGAATGCTCTTGCAATTTGACACATAAATTAAGTGTTGATCATACAATTGACATGTTTGCAACTATGAATTCACTCAAAATTTTAAAAGAGTTGCTTATTTTGTGTGCATTGTCTAAGGCCCCTGAATGTGATCTGTTTCAGGGCCTACCCATCTTTAATTTGGCCCTGGGTCTACTCAACCACTGAGATGTTATTTCAACAACAACAACAACTTCCACATATATAGCACCATTCACGTAGGGTAGCATCTCAGAGCGCTTAACAGTAGCGTAGGCTGACTCCAAACCTGTGGGCTGGGGTGGGGAATTTATCGTAAGCACGATCGAAAACATAGTTTTCCAGTAGTTTTGCTTAGTAGTTTACTCACAGTGACATATTAAGCCATTCACTGGAACATAATAATCCAATCAGTTCAACCACTGGAAATTACCGTCTTGGCCATTATAAGCAAGGGTAAATAATAGTGCAATTATACATCCAAGAGTAAATTGCCTTCAGTGGTGGGAATGGATTGGGAAAGCAGGTGTATACTGTACTACCTGCTTCATATTGAACTACCGGGCTGAAAAAAAACAATCAATGTTGATATTTTCAGGATGCAATATTTTAAGTTATTAAGCCAGCCACTTTGAAAACAATCCATTGAAAGTTTCATTTAATTTGACCTGACTCAAATGTGAGTTCAGTGCAATTCGATCTCACTCTGTACAGATTGTAGCAGCAGTGCGAGATATGCTGCTCCTGAAACCACATCCTCCAGGTAATCTGACTCTCTGTCTGAGACCACATCTATATGGCATTTTGCCAAAACCTCTGACATTCTCCACCAACTATACAGTATAATTTCCTGTTAGGAGTAAATGGAGAAAGCGTCTCAAAATGTGGTAATGTTGACGATAACTTATGGTAAACCTCTTCAAAACGGACAAAAGCGTGAACCCGGACGTTCCAAAACATTACCTCCGACAAAAGGGAAAGAGGTGATACTTCACACACTTGTGAGCAGGAAGAGATCCACCATATCGTAGATTCTTCTATTCTATTTGACGAGACTCCATTAGGTCTTTCACTGGATTAAAATGTCTTGCTCGCATAGTATAGTAAGGATAGTGACAACACGTTTAACAAAATATAAAAATTAATAATTACAGCATGAAAAGTACTTTTTGGTTGAGCTTCATCAGATAGAAAGCCCACAATTGTGGGCATTTCGCCCACAAATATACAGTCAATTCACTTTACAGTCTATTCTGTGAAGTGTTTTGAGATGTCGAGAAGACGTGAAAAGCACTATATCAAATGCAAGGATTATTATTATTAAGCAGAAATATAAAGCATGTTTTAATCAATTGATATTTTTGCTGGAATTACCATGAATTAGCATAAAACCTAATTTACCTAATGAGCTATTATGAGGCTCAATCAAAAGAGATTGGAAAACACATACATGGATTTGTTTTTCCAACACACTGTTCAGTATGTCTTTCATTATAATCTCCTATGAAGATGAAATGGGAAAGCAATGAATTATCCTAAAACTAGCCTTTGGCTGCTCTGCCTTAAATGTGCCTTAGATTTGCTGGGTTACGTCACAACCAGGCATTATGAATTTCACAGAGTGAGATCCCTACCACTGAAAAAAGTTCCTAATTGTTGCAATTCTCTTCCTTCTACTTCTGTCCCATCCCCCTTCTACTTCTGTCACATTACAAGCTAATGAGGAATGATGAATATTATTAGCAAAATTGATTAGATTGTAACCTCAGTGTCTTATTCAATTTTCAATTGTCGTTTAAACCATACATTCATGCCTTGACCTGTTCAGCTTTCCCCCAATTCTGCAACGCTACCCCATGCCAACTAGCCACCGAGACCCTTATCTATGCCTTTATCATGTCCAGGCTTGACTACACCTCCTCGGACTTCCCAACTCTTCCTTCCACACATTACAGACCATTCAGAACTCTGCATCTAGTGTCTTCTCAAGCATTAGACTCTGTGAGTCTATCACCGTGATCATTGCCTAGTTTCACTGGCTCACACAACACCCTAGAGCAGCGTTGTCCAACAGGTGGGCCATGGGTGGCATCCAGCCCAGCGGGTGGTTTTATCTGGTCCGTGACCATTTCCAACATTACAATTTCCACTGTCTGACTCCCTGAGGAGCGTCCTCCCAGGGCACTGGCAGGAGCCGGCGGTTGGGATGACACAGCACGGAGAGTGGAAATAATATTGGCCATTGCTGCGGTCTGTCAGGAAGGCAAGCCCCTCTGTTACCTGAGAGATCGTATCATCAAACTATCAACTAACAGCTAATTCCTGTGAAGGAGGCTCCACCACTTTTGTCTGATGAGAAAGGGGAGATGTTCAGGCTGAATCAGAGGAAAAGGAGTAGATGGGCTCTAAAGCCTTCGGATGTCTAAAATCCAGGAAGCATAATTGAACAAGAGAGAAAGCTGGGGAGTCGCTGCCTTGATGGACTTTGTGGAAGATCTTCGATAGAGTTGAGGTAATCCTTCACTGCACTGAAAAAACAAGAAGGTACGCTGCTTGGTTGCACAAATGTAGTCTCCTCATCCTTTCCCTGCTTGAAGACACACACAATATAAGACAGTAGGAGGCAGGTAGTAAGGCACAATATGTTGAACTGTTTTTCTTGCTGTGAAGACTGGTTTGTACTGACTCCACAATGAAATTACATTTTTGTGTCACAGCATGCAAATACTCTTGATCTCAACAGTTTAATTCTTTTGTCAATCTGCCGATTGTAGCACTAACTACTCTCCTTTATGCATTTTTTTTACATAAATCTGTATTTTAGTAATGTGGAGTCCTGTATCTTAGTAGTTAGAGCATTCGCCTCATAAGTGAGAGGACCTGAGTTTGATTCCTGGCAGGGTGAAAGTTAGATAAGTTTTCTTACTCCTCACACCTCTGTTTACCTAGCAATAAGTAGGAATCCAGCTGTTAATTGATTAGCGGATTGTTTTTCCGGGGGTAATAATCCCTTCAAAAAATAAATGCAATAAGAATAATTTGGTCACCCAATCCATGAGTGTTTGTGGGACACTACTGTGCGTAATTGACTGCTGCGTTTCACCCACAAAATAAACAGTCAATTCGCTTTACAGTATATTCTGTGAAGGACTTTGAGACGTTTCGAAGACATTATAAGGCGCTATATCAAATGCAAGGATTATTATTATTAATTCAGGTAACAAAGTTCCTCAAGCTAAATTTCCAGTAATTAACAATCTGCAGAATGTTCATTGACAATCAACTTATCACAACTTGCAATTTTGTTTCTTTTCATTACAGAGCCTATTACCTCTAATTTATAGTAGATCACTGATTATAATATTAATACTTCACTGTCAAAAAAGTGTCAGATAATCAAAAAACATAAAAAGCTCATTCAGCTGTAACTCAATTCTACTAAATCTACTGCTAATTAAATTATTCACTTGAAATAGGTCATTTGTCCCTGTCCTGCATATCACTATAAAAAATAGTGATAAAAAACTTTTATCCACAGCAGAAAATTATCTTCAACATGGCAAATGGCAATTATTTCTACGAACCAACCTTATCACTATAAAAAATAGTGATAAGGTTTGTTCATAGAAAATCATTGCCATTTGCCTTGTTGAAGATAATTTTCTGCCACGGATAAAAGTTTTTTTTAAAAGCTATAAAAGCTGTTTTTGAATGTTAATGTAATACAACAAAGTCTGAAAGAATAACATAAGAACATAAGAAATGTTAGACGAAAAAAGACCAAGGTCCATCTAGTTCGCCTTCCACCTTCCTGGCAGTCGCTTGCACATATGTCCCAAACTATCTATGTACTATATCCCATAATGTTATTTCCTAAAAAAAATTGAATCCATGTTTGAAGGAATCAACACTTCCTGCTTCACCCGTTCCCTAGGGAGCCTGTTCCACAGGTTCACTATTCACTCACTGAAATAGTGTTTGCGTAGATTTGTTCTGAATTTGACCCCATTCAATCATAGGTCGTGTCCTCTGGTTTTACTATTTTGAACAAGTACTAACTAGTCTGGCATCCCAATTTTCTTGATTTTGGAAGAATAAGCTACATTTAATAACATTAAGTCAATAAGAAGCCAGGCACATTATTATTTCACATGTGGCTTGTTTATTATGATTTCTGGGATTCAAGTGCAAATTATTACACCAATGCTGAAATGTAAACTCTCGTGGGGAGAGGGAGACATTTAGCCCTGTTTTGTGTGAAGAGCCACTCGCCTCTTCCCTCACCTCCTTCAAGGCCCAACTCAAGACCTTTCCCCTTGGGTCCTCTTTCCCACAACCTTCTGACTCAGAGGCGAGAGTGCTACCAACTGAGCCAGTCTGACACACAATTATGCAAATTACAGTGGCAGATGGATTTTAATATTAGATATATTAAAAGACAAATGTACTGAAGTAAGAAACGGGACCTTGGATTCACATAGCCTCAGTCAAGGTTGAATAATAGAAATCTGGTGACTGATTCACATTTTTAGAGATATGCAGATTTATTTTGCGTATCATAGAATGTTTTTCTCCAACCCAAACGTTAGGTACAGAGTCAAGCACAGCAGAGTAGGCTTCGGGTTCTGTGGAAGAAGTGTGTTTAATGAGCCAAATGACCTCCTATCCTTTTCATTCTATGGTTTTCCACATTCTTATGAATGAGTTTCCACAATTCTAATATTTCAGTAATTGAGCTGCTTAATGGTATTTTAATAGGCACCATGCAGTTAGCTTCAAATAGATGAAGAGATGTATTCAAACTCTTAGCAACAAAAGATATCCTTAAATTGTACTGCATGGGATATATACAGCTTGACATTAAAAAGCCAAGCTGAGTGCTTCAAGAAATGTTCATCATTTCCTATTAAGTGATTTGGAATGTGAAAAATCACATGCATTCGGTATAACTGCACCTTGGATCATTAATTCTTCTAGCTCTAACAAAACTATTTACTACTACTAATTAACCAGCATCTGCTATGACATGATAAAGCACATCATTTTAAAAAAGGTTGCAGTGTAGAGTGTTCGCTAAAAAGTTTATATACTGGTGTTAATTTAATGTTCCACCACATTGAATTGTTAACCTCCTGCCCGCATTGTTTTTAATTATGTGCCTTATCATGTCTTGGCAGATGCTTGTTAATCACTAGCAGTAAATAACACTGTTACAGCTAGAAAAAATAATGGTTCGAAGTGCAGTTATACAGATTGCATGTGTTGTGGTATTTGAATTATGCCATCCGAACAGTATTTTACGATTGACTACTAGATAGGTATTTAGGAAGCTGGAAGATAAGCATGATTATGAGGTGACTGGGCACAACATGTAAAGTTTGAATCTTGGTTGTTGTCAATGGCACAAAACAAATCCTATGACAGTCCTACTCACTTATCTCGAACCCACTTCTCTGTATATTAATATTAACAACATAATAATAATAATAATAATAATCCTTGCATTTGATATAGCGCTTTTCACGTTGGAAGGACGTCCCAAAGCGCTTCACAGAACACACTGTAAAGTGAATTGACTGTAAATTTGTGGGCGAACGCGGCAGCCAATTGCGCACAGCAATGTCCCACAAACAGTCGTAGATTGAAAATGCCAATTTTATTATTGTTTTATAGACATACCATCTATGTCGACATTAACTCCAGCACATTTCGACAAATTGTTTAGGTCCCTAACAGTATTAAAGGTATTGTTTTATTACCACTTAAGTTGACAGTGTACTCTTAAATGATTATTTTGTACTTACATAACTATTTTTGTAAATAAGTTAACAAAATGTTTATAAATAAGGTAATGAAAATACATGTAAATAAATGGCTCAGGAATTTTAATTAAACGTATGTCTTTTTTAAAATAAAGGCAATTAAATTACATGTAAATACATGGTTTCAAAATTTTAATCAGATACCTATTGTCTGCTTATGATCACCTATGTTGACAATCCTCTTATGACGACAAAATGCAAGTCGGTAGACATAAGTGGGAAGGATTGGAATAAGTTAAATCTTTGAACTACAGTTAAGTAGCAAATGCACAAATGAAACTTAACCAAAATAGTGTATCTGGCTTGAAGTGCAGCTAATAAATAATTTATATTTCTTGAAACAGTTTCTCAATTAGTCGCCTTTTGCAAAACTGTATCTCATGAACTAAGAGTGATTGTATTTCCTCTTCACCCTGTGCAGTTCAGGGTGGGGGCAACGTGGCTGAAGGCCTGCCCGCCAATGATGGGGCGGGCGAGGCAGGGCTCATGAAGCAGGCTGGAGCCTGTTGAGCAGAGGGAGCGGGCAGGATGGTAGGGGTTAGGAGGTTGCAGAGGTAGGGGGGAGCAAGGCCATGGAAGGCTTTGAAGATGAGGACAAGGATCTTGAACTGTATCGTCTGTGTGATGGGAAGCCAGTGGAGGCGGGTGAAGATGGGGAGGATTGGGTCACGGAACCTGGTGCAGGAGATGACACGGGCTGCAGAGATCTGGATGATCTGCAGCCTGTGGAGGGAGGAGTTGGGGAGGCTGACAAGCAAGGAGTTTGGATAGTCAAGCCTGGATGTTATGAATATGTATAAGAGAGTACATAGAAAGCAAAACAACAGTGGCTACTGAAGGTGTCACCACGCAGGAATCACATCGCTGACTCTGTTTCGAAGAGAGAAAGAACATGTATACCTGTTTGCCAAATTCTCCACAGGGTAATTCTGTAAAGTACAATGTACTGGTAGGAGGATTTGCAACAATACAACTGGGGATAGATCAGTCACAGAAGGTAGAGCCTGACTTTGAAACATTTGCACCAGTCCCACTCTGAAACATTTTCTCCATCATGAACGATCTTAGAGCAAGCTAAATATATGCATAGGATTATGTCAACTGGCCACTGAAAACATCTAAAACTCTGCGTGGTATGCCAATGCCCAGAAGTATATTAACATGGCGGTTATTTTGCAAAGTACAGTATGTGGAATTGGGACTAAGCAGAGATGACAAAGATGATTGGGTCTCCAATCAACCTCTTCAAAGTTGGATACAAAGCTAGAAATCTCCTCGATGCTGCAATAAATGCTACCAAAACCCTCTATTATTGGAGTGTTCTTCTGAAGCTGAGGTGGCCCTAATCCATGGTACCACTCTCTGGATCCAACTCGTCTTAATGTGGTAACTAATACTTTGCAAATCTATAAATAGGACAAAGATAAATGTTTTATGAACACAGACTATGATAAAATATCAACATGATGTATCAGAATTTTTGTCTTAATGAATTTTATTGTGATATATATTCTAATGTGGCAGAACAAATGGTCCACAAAAATTTTTTTTTTTTTCATATTTAAAGCAAATAGTGTATATACGCGTCTGATAAAGGTAATTTACCAGGTAAAGGTAATTGCACCAACCTACATTGGTTTCAAAATACAAAGAAAATGGGTTCCACAGTACTTCAATTCTGACTTGTGTCAGACCAAGGACATAAAATTCTGTTCTCTACATAAATATTGCAAAAGCTTCTGTTTCCTTTGTGTCTTTAATAATAATAATCCTTACAGTTGATATAGCACCTTATGATGTCTTTGAGACGTTTCAAAGCACGTCACAGAATATACTGTTAAATTAATTGACTGTCTATTTTGTGGGCGAACATTCTTTGTCTCCTCAAAATAATGCATTAATGAAATGCAATGAGTTATTGGACTATAAAATCAAATGGGTGAAATCATCAGCATTTACACATGAAGTGCTAGACTCGACATTTTGATGTAGACTCTACTGTAAGTTAACAGGCTTTGCTTGATCTATATGTAGGCTATAAATTATAGTTTTTTCTATGAAAATCATACAGATAGGCAAAAAGATACGTGAAAAAAATCTGGATACTAAAATACTATGAGTCAAGAAAATACAAATGTTAACACTAAATGAGTACAGCATAGCTCTGGGCAATTCTGGAGGTAAATAAATTGCAACATTAGCCTTCCATTGCAGCATGAAGCATTATTGCTATCTCCAAATAAGTTTGCCAAATATTGTCCCCAAGTTCCAAAATAAAATTTAAAACATATCAGCCTTGCTGCAGAGTCTTCATTAACTAAATACAGTTAAACATTCATGGTCTGAGTCTATACTAGGGAGGATCAATAAATACCCTGAAACCACCTAGTGTGCTGTTAAGCAATAGCCTACAAAATATATTTTCGTTCATTTTTGCTATTCCGTTGCATAATTCTTCTAAAAGAATTGCTCTATTTTCATTACATTCTTTCATTACTTTAAATGAAACACTTGATAGAATGCACATTGCTTTGAGCTATTCATCTGGGGATTCAATTTTGAATAGTTCTTTTCTTTATTGTACATTTTGGTGGGTTGGCTTGCTGTCTCCTTTCTGAAGTGTGATTCCTGCTGTGTTGTGATGTCTTGAATGATAGCAGCCTATGATACAAGTGCCATTCTTGATGTGAGAGCCTAGACAAGTGAGTGTCATCAAGCTATTCAACCATGTCAAGCCAAATCTAAAAGTCTGGTGCTGTCCACACAATGTCCACACAAACACATACTTTCCAGCAGGGCTTTCTGGATGGTGATCAGCAGCAGAAAACTTGGTTGATTATTTCCTTTTCCCTTGTCCAATTGGCATTTTAGCTACTTATAGCAATTCCTCACACCCTAAGGTACCGCAGCTGAGATTAGCTACCTTAATACAAATCAGGATTTAAATTTGCAATTTTCTTGGCTGTATGTGTCAGTGCTACACCAGGCCACTATATTAGCATTTTTGGTTCTTCCAGTGTCAATAGAATCCCATTAAGGGTACAATTGCTTCTCCAATATCTTTTCTATCTATCTCTGTAGTCATCTCCAGTGCACTCCTAAGCATCCTTGGCCCATTCTCCACGTATCCCCTTGATAACACATCTATGAGCACATCCATTACCTTCCACTTGTTCATTGATGACATGCAACTCTACCTCTCCATGATAATCTTCAATTCCAGGATTCAAGTTATTTTGTCTGACTGTCAGTCTGACATCAGGTCATGGATCACCTGTAACCATCCTTGTTTTCTACCTCCAGAAAGCTGCCTGCTTACATCCATTTCAATGTCATCATTTTTAGAATAAATGTCCTCAATGCTATTCTCCCTACCTATTCTAGCTCCACCTTTTATAAACTTCAAGTCATCCAGGGTTATATTGCCTCTACCACACAATGTCCTGCATTCCTATCTTTCTTGGCTCCACTGGCTCCTTGTTCCATAGTGTATTGGATTCAAAATTCTCTGTTGCCTTACTCCAGCATATCATCATTTCCAACACTGAAGTATCCTCTCTTCTGATTCTAATTGATGATGAAAGTCTGGCTCAGTGGTAGAACTCCTGCCTCTGCGTTAAAAGGTTGTGTGTTCAAGTTCCATGTCAGGTCTTGGAACCACATACTTTAAGCTGACCCTCCAATCCAGTGCTGGGGTTGTATTGCATCGTCAGAGATATCATCTTTTGGATGAGCTGTTAAACCAAGGTCCCTTCTGTCTGTTCTGGTGAACATTAAAGATCCTATAGTACTACTCAAAAAGAGAAGAGGGTTTCTCCCCATGTCGTGACCAACAAATCTCCAAATAAATTTGGTCGCTCACTCCGTGGCTGTTTGTGGGACATTGCTTTGTGAACCTGGAAATCTACATATTTTCCAAGTATGAATAATGAACTGTGGTCCTTTCTTTACTGCCAGAACACAGAACAGCAATTTGTGAATTGGCCAATAGTAAAATCCTAGAGCTCATACATTCTCAGCTGAATTTCATAAACTAACAGCGCCAAAAATAGCATCAAATCCTATTAATGATTAACTCTGCCAGGAAATTAGATTTACTTCCACAATTCTCATATCAGTGATTCTTTAATAGTAAAGAGAGAAGAAACACCACACACTGCAGTAATTTCTTTTTCAGACTGATGAATGTAATTCAGAGGGTGAATGTAATTTTTCCCAAATTAGTATATGTGCCCCAAGTAGGTTTGATGAAAGGCAGGCAATTTGATTTGTAAGAATTATTAATAAATTGGTTCACAGCAAATATAACAGCTAACAAATCATAACCCTTCTTTGGATTCCCACCTGGATCTTCATTTACTCTTAATGTAACACTTCAGAGCATCCAGAATTTGCCAAAATTCTGATAATTATAATGTGAAGTTAGGTTCAAAACAATCAAGCAGAGGGACCAGTAGAAGTCATATGATTTCCATGACTGGAAACCCATCCTTCATGAGGTTCACTGCCACTTACATATGCATACAAATGTGTGCCCAACATTCCATGGTTGATTGCTCAGCCAGTCTTTTGATGTTAGAGGTGCAAAAAATGTTCTTAAGTCAGATGACGAAGAAAGTTCCCTTTAGTGCAAGTAACAAAACATTGGGTAAAAACCCTTATCAGGCAATGGTTAAATGCATTTCTTTGTGTTCAATCTGGTTGTGAAATACAAGGCAAGATTAGAGCTTGCTCTATTTGTGTTGTGGTCCCTTTTCCATCAAAATATTGAAGTTTTTTTTCTTAATTCTATGAATAATAAATATATTAAAATATTTATATTTCACACAGCATTACTGCCTTATACTGACAGCTCAAAGCAAATACATAGCACAGCATTGCTTCAGGTTGTCTTCAAAGATGTCAAGTTGCCATCTATATTTTCTGTATCACTTCAGTATAATTAATTTGAACAGAGAAGTTGAATGAATAAGCAAAGCCACCTTTACACTCAAGGGTCAGTCTAGTACTAATGAAGTGAGGGTTACCTAAATATTAAACACTGTGGTGTATGCACATAATATGAACCTCTAAATGGACTCAACTGCTTTAGTCGCAATTTGGTGCATGAAAGCCAATTCATGGCAGTGCTGTCTGATACCTTCACATGATGTCACTGTTTATGCGACATACCTCACATCATATGTACGTGTAGTTATACTGCAGTGGGGGGGGGAGAATGTTACTGTTAACCAGTAAAAAAAACAGCAGGAGAGCCTTCAGCCACTCTGCCCCCAACCTCTGGAATTCCATCCCCCAATTACTCCGCCTCGCCTCCTCCTTAGCCTCCTTCAAGTCCCACCTCAAAACCCTCCTCTTCGACCATGCCATCGGCCACCCCCCTTCTCCTCCCCTCCCTTCTCTCCCCCCTGACCCCAGCTCGGGTCTGAAATGCTGTACACTGTCCAGCGCCTTGGGACGTCCTCCCGACGTGAAAGACGCTATACAAATGTAATCTTGTTGTTGTTGTTATTCATTCCTACTGACTTCAGAGATGGGATTTCACAATACAATACACATTTATGTAAATCTTTCACTTTGGGAGGATATCCGAAAATGTATTCACAGTGTTGGATGAGAACCAGTGATCAGTTGGGAGCTGGTTTGCGGGGTGGGGGGGGCTGCGTGGAGAGTGGAAAGATGACCAAACCATGGTCAAAGAGATACACTTTGACCATTCCTTAAAAAAAGGAAGTGAGGGACTCAGAGGTGGAGTTCCAGAGAGTGGGAACTGAATGGCAATAGAAAAACAGTTATAATTCCCCATTGTTGACTGACCTCTTCCAGTGACTTCTACTGAAAAACATGAAAGCATGGACATCAGGTGAGGGTAGGATAGGGGTTGCCTGTAATGTACACATTGAGTTGAACAACCTCCGGAACATCGCCAGACTACGGCATTACCTCACCCCTCACGCTGCTGAAACCCTGGTCCACGCCTTTGTCACCTCAAGGCTGGACTATGGGAACTCTCTCCTCGCCGGCCTTCCCGGCACCTCCCTCCACAAGCTGCAGGTCATTCAGAACTCTGCAGCTCGTGTACTGTCCCGCACCAGGCTTCGCGACCACATCACTCCCACCCTCGCTCGCCTCCACTGGCTTCCCATCCCCCAGAGGATTGATTTCAAGATCCTCATCCTCACCTACAAGGCCATTCACGGCCTTGCCCCCTCCTACCTCTCCAACCTACTATCCCC
The DNA here is from genome assembly GCF_018977255.1 of Callorhinchus milii. NCBI lineage: Eukaryota > Metazoa > Chordata > Chondrichthyes > Chimaeriformes > Callorhinchidae > Callorhinchus > Callorhinchus milii. The sequence continues at coordinate 42,886,876 of NW_024704742.1, forward strand.
CTACCTACCTGCCCGTACCCTCCGTTCCTCTGGCTCCGGTCTGCTCCACGTCCCCCGCCCCAATCGCCCTACCATCGGTGGTCGGGCTTTCAGCCTCTCAGCCCCTAGGCTCTGGAACTCCATCCCCCAGTGCCTTCGCCTTGCTTCCTCCCTTTCCTCCTTCAAGGCCAGTCTCAAAACCTTTCTCTTTGACCGAGCCTTCAGCTCCCCTCTCGACTCTCTTCCCCCTCCTCGCTCCCTCCCTTCCCTCCCCTCACCCTGACCATTTCCCCTGCTCGGGTCATGACCCAACTGTGCAGCGCCTTGGGACGTCCTCCTGACGTGAAAGGCGCTTTATAAATGGAATCTTGTTGTTGTTGTTGTTGTTCTCAAAGTCACTCTCAAAGATCCTACGCAAAGAACAGAAAATTGGGCAAAGTCCCAAACTACCACGGATACCTGTGCAATCAAACACTACCATCTGTCGCTTCCTCCAAGAAAAGGGAAAGAGAATTGATAAGCAGAGATGGGTGGAAATAAAAAAGGAAAACATAAAAATAATAATCCTTGCATTTGATACAGCACCTTATGACAAGTGCTTTACCGAATATACTGTAAAGTGAATTGATTGTATATTTTGTGGGTGAAACACGGCAGCCAATTGCACCTAGCAGTGTCCCACAAACAGTTGTACATTGAGTGACCAATTTATTGTAATTTTTTTAAGGAATTATTACCACCGGAAAAGCGATCTGCCAATCAACTAACATCCGAGTTCCTACTTACTGCTAATAGTTACCAGAACACTTATAAAGGATGAATAAGAATGGAAAAGATTCAAGGGGAAATCATTCTCATGATGGACCAACTGGAGGTAGACAATAAAGTTGTAACTGCAGTGCTAAGTCATTTTAAACTTCAAGAAATTTTAGATGAACGACATAACATAGAGCTATATTATTTCTTTATTATAATTGTATTTTATTAAATGCCATACAACATGCGTTCAAAATTCAAGATAATTTTCTGCATTGTGTAATTATGTGTGCTTTATAAATAAATAATAAGCAGACAGAGAATACTGTATTTATTTCAATAATAATGAATGGTTAAACCCAGGAATTTCCAAAAAAGCAAGAGAGTAAGATCATGAAAATATTCGTGGTAACCTCTAAATGTGATTTGCAAGGTAATAATAAAAATGTAATAAACTTCACCTGTGCAATACGACTGAAATTGCATAAAAGTCTAATCAGAGTCCTTGGAAAGAAAAGTGATACTAGAAACAATTTGGAGTCATATTTTGTTTGAGAGGAGATTGTTAAGAGATGAAGCAAAGAGGATCTTGACTGCTTCAGAAACAGAGCAATTATGTAAAACAGGAGAATTAATGGTAAAGGATGACATTATAACTATGAAAAGGTTAGATGTAACGGCAAAGAATATGCAATAAGCAATATGGATAGAAATGTTGTAATGAGGACAAAATAATAAATGGCAAATGCTGCTAACTGCTAGCTCAAGGCACACGAGTACAGCAGAACTTGTGTGTCGTATCGACAAAAGAAGCTGCAAAGATAGTTAAATGATAATCTTGGAGATGTCAATTAACTAGAGGTGAAGTGGAGAAATCAAAGAAAAACAAGCTGTGAATGTAAATTTCAGAGTTAAAAAATTAACATCTTTTTCACCCTTTACTGTGTGATCTGTTGTCTGTAGAATCAATTCACTCCTCTCAGTTCAATGCAAATCTATTTGTTTTGATATAAGGGGGTCTAAGTTCTGCAATATTTGTATGATATTTTAAGATCTGGTGCATCTATCTGTTTACTGAACGTAAATTTATTATAAGATGTGCTTGTCACAATTCATAATGGCCAGCTAGTGGGAGAGATCAGATTTAATCCATTAAAAAATAGAGTGGAACTGATATCCTGCTAACCGGCACTCCATTGCAACCATGCCTTAGTTTCTCCTGCAAATCTCCTCCGAACCAGTTCAGCCCGAGGTACACCCACTTTTCTCTCCCCACAACAAATATATTTTATGTACAAATTCATGGGGTTGCCAAAACTCTCATTGAGAAGGTGGATACCAGGCGATAACTTGCATTTGGATGCCAGGCGAAGCATCTCAGGACATAGCGCAAAACTCCGAGGGAATCTCATGCCAACCTGGACTATGGCCCAAGAATATATTTTGATTGAATTGTTAAAATGTAGAAACCTAAATGTACATGTTTACCATTAAAATATTAATGGAAAATAAATTTGCCATACTTATACTGCTACCTTTGTGGTCCTAACGCTTCATGCGGAGTTGCACAATTCAATATCGTGTCTCAATACACACCACAGTTGTCATACACGCAGGAAAACCTATTGTTGTCTGAGATCTCCATTTGTTGACGAACCAAAGCTCATGGGGAAAATTCCCAATCAGGTAGGAGTCCTGTAGCTCAGTGGATAGAGCACTCACCTTGCAAGCGAGAGACTTGGGTTTGATTCCCAGCAGGCGAAACCTTCGGCAAATTTCCTTACTCCACACTCCTGATAATAATCCCTCAAGAAAAAAAAATAATAATGTGGTCACTCAATCCACGATTGAGTGATATTCCATGGACACTTTGTGACCACTTATTAACTAATTGGGAGGTTACGCAACACAATCTTTGCCCGTTCAAAGTGAAATTCATGCTGAACCTGCACAAATCATGTAAGTTTGCTGCTGTTTTATGGAGCCAAGGCCAATATAAATTTGGGCTGAGGTACGCCTGCTGTTATTAACCCTAAAAGCCAAAGCCCTAACAGGTTGGGGTGGTCCTAGCTGGAGAAGCAGTAGCAAAGCTTACCAGACAGTGCTCTCAACGACAGGTTAAGTAGTTTCAGGTGGTTAAACTTCAGCTGTTACCCAAGCACAGACTATGGGGTCCCCCAACCTCCAGAGAGAACCTGAGCATTCTATTGCAAAACACAGGAAATTCCACGTGTAGGTGGTGATGAATGCACAGTAATGAATTTCTGTGTTTGTCAAACACATGGTTCACCAAACAAATCCTATAGCTGGTGCAAAGTAAAATTTTAAGTTTAAGAGACCTAATATTTAAAAAGTTTTGGAATGATCGACTGGATCTCTTCATCAGCTTTCTACCTTTAGTGATCATGATTAGCGGATAGTACTAGCCCCTCAATTATATTAAAAACTAACCAGCATTTAGGTTCCAGGTTAGCAAAGATCTGTACATGTCCAGAATTCCACTTCATTTGCAGGTCAAGAGCGATATAGAGCTAGGTAATTACGAACTACCACCTTGCACTGTTCCACCTCAGACACCATGCCAAACCAAAGCCTGCAACATTAACTAAGGCACAAAATTTAACATATAGTAAACTCCTAATATCTCATCACTCCAAAGGAAAAGGGCTCAATGACGAGTTATCCAAAGTGGCAAGTTAGGCATATGTATAAATACAAAATTGCTGCTGGCATGATGACTTAAGTGGTAGTGACAAGCTAAACCAGGGTCGAGTTATCAGGAGTTTACTGTGATTATTCTCCCCGTGGCTATGCCACTTCTACTGGCAAAGAATCACAAAAATTATAAGACTATTTTCAGATTACCAAAAACATCCAAATGCTCAGCCACTATTCTGCGTATACAGTGAATTGACAATATAAACTTGAACAGTTTGCAGTCTAAATACACTTCTAGAAAATTCTGTTCATTAAAAAAAATGTAATTAATGTTTTAGGCTACAGGTTAGGTAATATCATTACAACATATAAACATCATTGAACAATAGATGTTATAGCTACAAAAATAGCATTTAAAAGGAAATAAGGGCTAAGTGAACTTGACAATATAAATTTGAACACTTTGCAGTTTGTAGTAACCTGGTTGGTTGAAATGATGCACATCTTAGAAGAGCGGAATCTAATATATTCATATACAGAGCAATAATAAGGAACTGTGCATGGAATGAGATGGTGAAGTAGCAATGGAAATACTCTTACGTATTTTCTTTATTCTTATTCTTATTCTTATTCTACAATGAAGAAAACTAGTAGCGAATATGGCTGGACAAATGTGAGAATTCTTGAGCAAGTTTGGCAAGTGCAATATTCTACAAAGTATATAAAATATTATGTCAGAACACTGTAGGCATGAAATCTAGAGAGCAAATCTATTTACTGCTCCTGGATTCAATAAAGTTGAATGTGATGTGAAACAATGGCCTAATACCCCATACTAGAATCTTCCTGCTATAAAATTGAACACTTCCACTCAGCCGGCTAAAAGATTATAGCTGCAGCACAACCATAACAGTGCTATCAATTAAGTCAAGTCTTCACTTGCATGGCAGGAGCTGCGGCAGCTCCACCCGATATTCTTTATCCATCCGGAACATTCTCACAGAGTGCCCGCACTGCTGCCAGTACAGCTCTTCTTCACTGTCAATGCCTGAATCCTGCCCTGTGTATACTGGAATGTAAACTGAGTTGAACATCACTTCCTAAACTAAGATTGGAAGAGCAAACAATAGTCCATGGACACTCTGTTTTCTCCAACAATACCCCAGGCCATTTCTCCAAGCCTCCTGTGCTCTATATCTGTGCTGATATACCCTACCTACCTGCCCGTACCCTCCGTTCCTCTGGCTCCGGTCTGCTCCACGTCCCCCGCCCCAACCGCCCTACTATCGGTGGTCGGGCCTTCAGCCTCTCAGCCCCGAGGCTCTGGAACTCCATCCCCCAGTGCCTTCGCCTTGCTTCCTCCCTTTCCTCCTTCAAGGCCGGTCTCAAAACCTTTCTCTTTGACCGTGCCTTCAGCTCCCCTCTCGACTCTCTTCCTCCTCCTCGCTCCCTCCCTTCCCTCCCCTCACCCTGACCATTTCCCCCTCCTCTCTCCCTCCCTTCCCTCCCCTCACCCTGACCATTTCCCCCCTTCTCGGGTCATGACCCAACTGTGCAGCGCCTTGGGACGTCCTCCTGACGTGAAAGGCGCTCTATAAATGGAATCTTGTTGTTGTTGTTGTTGTTGTTGTAGCAACTACAAAGATTATGTCTGTGAAATATGTTAGGTTGCAACTGTGGCTAACTGCAACCTGCTCTGCCACTTGGGGTGAGAAATTGCTGCGGTAACACCGATGATGTCTACTTAACATGGCATTCACTCCTGATGGCTCACATTGTCAATGTCACTGTATCTATTGGTATGAGGAACAACTATTTTCAAAATAATGTCTCTATGAGAATAGGAATGTTCGAGAATGCTGACAATCCTAACTTGCAGAGGAAAACTACCAATTTACCACTCTTTCCCCACAATACAGACAACAGGTTTCTTCAATACTGGTCACTTTATAACTATTCTCATTGCTATTCTCAGGAGAGAACTATTCTCAGGAGAGAAAGCATTTCAGAAAGCACCTTGTATTAATACAGGTCACTTCCAGATACATAAATTTAGTGATATAATGCGCGTTCCAGCAAATGGCAACTCTAACATGTATTCTTTTTTTAAAAAAATTCTAGTAACTGCTGAGAGCACAGCAAGACATTCTAAAATCCTGCAGAATTTGTGAGGAATGAAGCACCAACGATGAAGTTTTTCTATATAGCAACTGCAAATTTGGTTATATATTTAGATATGCATCTCAGCGTGAAGTCAGGAAGCTCAATATTCACACTTAAACCATGACTCACTTCTGAAGGTAATAATACTTAGAGCCAATATGACCAAGTGAAAACAACACATCTCATCAATAAGCTAACTGGCTACTCCTGGAAAGATGCTTCTACAACTCAGTAGGAAATAATAAACCACCCTCTGTCATTGAAATAATACTAAAATGAACCATTTTAAGGAAAAATCACTCCTGTATCTCATATAACATAATGTATAATTAATGTAGCAATTTTTTTTCATACATGTATGAAATAAACTTTGTATTCAACCTTTAACTATCATTACTCTACCTTGGTTTCAATCTGCCTCTTCCTTGTGTATTCTAACTACAGAATGAACCTACCAAAATTAAGAACATTGAAAAAAATCAAATATAAGTATATGCAGAAACATTTGTAGAATGAATTTCATCGAATTTTATATTTTTCTTACATTCACACTGTATTCTCATTGTCAAATTCCAACTTGATTTTACACTTTATTCATTGACTCTCATTTGGTCCTTTTATCAGTTTCATTTCTCTTACCACTTTTCATTTTTGCAAACAGTTTTCACATAAGTCTGTTTAATGCATTTTTAATATAGTTGTATTGCTCCAGTCTGCTTTCTTTCAGAAAGCAATTACTTTACCTTTGACTTTACAAAATGTTGTTGAATCAGGAGAAAGAGGATGTGCTAACAATCCAGGTACTTGCTTTGAAACTTATCTTTTATAAGCAAGTAAATAATATCTGGACCGTGCCACATCATATAAACATGCTTGGTATACAATTGCTAATATTTTATTGAATCTCTGTGTCATTTTGTATATATTTGAGGGTTTTATCGATTTCCATTTTGCCTATATACGATTTATTGTGAAGACAACGATGTAGAGTTTTGTGCATTGCCTAAACAGGATTACCTTCTGTAGTATGACACAAAATAGACATTAACATGTTAGACAAATTATAACAACAATCATCCTTACATATCTCAAAATGTTTTGCAGGATATACTGTAAAGTGCAGTGACTTTTATTTGTAAGTGAAACACGAAAGCTAATTTGCACACAACCATGTCCCACAAATGGCCATGAATTGGATGACCAATTGTATTTGGGGTGCTGTTGGCCAGGATACCAAGAGAAATCCCGTTTCCTTTTCAATTAATACCATTTAATGTCTACCCGAACAAGCAGGTGGGACCTTGGTTTAACATCTCATCTGAAGGGCAGAGCCTTCCACGATGCAGCACAACTCCAGCATTGCACTGCAGGGTCAGCTTCAGCTATAATCAACTTCTCATGTGGAGCTTGAACCCACAATCTTCCGATTCAGAGGTGAGAGGCCTACCAACTGAGCCAGATTGATACCCATTGAGCCAGACTACCAAATTATCCTTTCCATGCTGGAAACTATACAATCATTCTTCTGTCACAATACACAGCAAGTTCACTACAAAGAATATATAATTTCTTCAGAAAACACAGTGTACTGACTAGTAAGCAACATACAAATAACACAAATAAATGGTATTCACAATTAGATCTTCTGTTCAAAGATCAGGATTTGAGTTTTTAGCTCAGGATCTTTATAGTTTGACAAAATAATGCACCAGAAAATTAATGGAAGGACTCATTCAATCATAACTGCATACATTTATTTCAAGGCACATACAATCCATCAACACTAAACAAACTGCTGAAACATTTTATTTGACCTTCAATGTGTTAGTGGAATGTTGTGAATTTTGAACAAGAGCTTCAAAGTCTTAATATATTTTGGGACGTCCTCCCGACGTGAAAAGCGCTATATCAAATGCAAGGATTATTATTATTATTATTATAAGCTATTATTGCGAGCGTCACCTATTCAGTCATTGTTAACAATAACATGACAAAGTGCAAATAGATACAATAATAATAATAATACAAAAGTGATAATACAAAAGAGATACAAAAGTGTGATTGGCAAAGGTGAAATGGATGTATATTTTAGAATGGACTTAAATATCAATAAGTGAAGTAATCAAACTACCTGGAAATTGTGAAGAAGATGGTTCAGACCTCATTTAGAGTACGGTGCTGAATTGTGTTCAATTTCAGACAATAATCTTAAGAAGGTTAAATCTCTGGACGGTGTCCAGATACAAGTTACTAAATTAATTCCTGATCTGAAGAAGTTCAGCTATGATAACAAGCTATGGCAACTTGGGTTACAGTCCTAATAATAATAAGAATCCTTGCAATTAATATAGTGCCTTATCACATCTTCAAGAAATCTCAAAGTGCTTCACAGACTATACTGTAAAGTGAATTGACTGTATATTTTGTAGGCAAAACGTGGCAGACAATTGCACACAGCAGTGTCCCACAAACAGTCGTGGATTGATTGACCACATTATTTTTTTTTTGGAAGGGATTATTACTCCCGGAAATGCAATCCACCAATCGACAAACAACTGGGTTCCTATATACGGCTAGGTAAACAGAGGTGTGTGGAGTAAGGAAACTTGTCCAACATTTCGCCCTGCCAAGGAATTGAACCCAAGTCCTCTCGCTTGCAAGACGAGTGCTTTAACCACCAAGCTACAAGACTCCTAGAGCTGAGGAAGTTACAAGGTAATCTGATTGAGATCTGGTGTTTAAAGTGATTAAATAAATTGACAAGTTGAACAGTGAATGGCTCTTCCTTCTGGTAGAGGAATTCAAACAAGGGGAGATAATTAACATTAATGCTAAAATGCTTAGAAAACATTTTTCCAGAGGGTTGTGAAAATATGGAATACCGAGAAGGCCATTCAGACAAAATTAATTGGGTTATTTAAACAGATATTCGTTAGTGAAAGTGACTTGCTCTGTTAGTGAAAGTGACTTGCTCTGTCAAAGAGCCGGCACAGAATCGATGGGCCGAATGGTCTCCTTCTGTGCTGTAACATTCTATGAATCTATGAATCTATATAGAAAGATATTTGAGAAGTAATGATATTAAGTGATTTTACAAAAGGTGGGGAAATGGAATCAAAAGATCATGATCTAATAAATTGCAGAATAGATTGGCTGAAAGGCCTCCTCCTGTCTTGTGATCCTAGCAGGATTTGAATCTTTTTAGAAAAAGGAGCTGTATAAAATGTTATCAAGCTATAAGTATGACGGAGATACAATTTAATAATAATAATAATCCTTGCATTTGATATAGCGCTTTTCACCTTGGGAGGATGTCCCAAAGTGCTTCACAGAACACACTGTAAAGTGAATTGACTGTATATTTGTGGGAAACGCGGTAGCCAATTGCGCACAGCAATGTCCCACAAACAGTCGTAGATTGAAAATGACCAATTTATTATTGTTTTTGGTTTTGGAGGGATTATTATTAGGCGTGTGGAGTAAGGAAACTTGCCCAAGGTTTCGCCCTCTGCCTGGAATTGAACTCAGATCTCTCACTTACAAAGCGAGTGCTCTAACCACTGAGCTACAGGATTCCACAATTTAAGATGAAGTGAAGTGGTAAGAGTAAAAAGAACAGAAATCTTTAAAGACGTCATCACATTTATATATATATCAAAGCACTTCAAAGTAAGTACAGTAAACTCAGCACTTCTAGGAATAAGCGTTGAGTAGTCTGGAGTGGTGGGTTAGTCATAGGCCATCCTGGGCCACATGGAAGCCCCACTGTGGCCTCCCTCCTAACCTGTCGCAGGATAGGGTGGGAGGCAGGGCAGGAGGCCACAGCAAGGCCCTCTAATAGACCAGAGGCATTTGCAATGCATCTGAGCCCAAGTTCCAATAAGCATCTGCCCCAGTCACAAGATAATGTCAATTTTGCATTGTGTGAATGAGATGTTTAACATCCACCCGTGGACAAGCAGACAAGGCCTCGATTTAAGACTCATTCAAAATACTTCACCAACAATGCAGCACTTCCCAATTGTACTCTACTGCGGTATCAACCTAGCCTTTGAACTCAATTTCTGATGTTGGGACTGAACCCCCAACTTTCTGATCAAGAATAGGGAATACCACCAACTGAGCCAATCTGACATTTTAGCAATGGGGTAACTCCAGTGGTGCAAGTGGTGCAGTTACAGCAGAACCCACCAGAATATAGGGACCCAACCCATTGGCGGCAGAATGACTTGTGTTCTCTCACTCATGCACACGCTTTGTCAAGGAGAGGGAGAACACCAGGAGACAGAGATGGTAAAGATAAGCAACATTTTAGATTTTGAAATCAAACAGGGAGGCTGTAACCTATTCTTGCACCAGGGCTGCCTGGGCCCTTGTTACATCACTGCACATTGGGATAGAAAATGCGTTTTTAGATCACATTCGAAATGAGGTGAGTTCAGGATAACACACTTTCAGTTAAGAAAGGAGTCATTATTTACAACTCGGGGTCGCTGTTTGTGAGTCAGGTAGAAATGCTGAACTTTTAACTCTAATGTGTCTGTTGAGTGATTTGTTCAAAAGCTAGATTTCAAGTCCAAGTCAATGAGTGTGCTTGTTTCAATATTATTAGGTTTTTGCAGTACAAGGTGATGCATTTCCATCAAGCAAAGGAAAACATTGCCTTTCTGACACTGCAACAACTGGGCCTTTTGACAGATAATAACAGAACAGAATTGTCAACAATCATTCAGGAAAACGTAGCCTGCTCTCCTTCCGCAGTTGTCTGCTTCCCACTTGTCACTTGAAAGGCAAATAAACTGGGAGCAATGAAACAGAATCCATGAATAAAAGTGTGATCCGTGGATTATTGCCTGACATTATGCAGTAGCTTGAACAAAAATACTTTGCAAGCACATTACAAGGTTTGGTTGGTATGAATTAGCTGCTTTTCAAACTGAAGACCAACTAAGACCAACATCTTTAGAAGTAGTTAACAACATTGTGAGTACTATGCCAAAGTATGTTGAATGTGGTGAAAAGACTACATCATCTAATACTGAAAAGTCCAGGGTATGTTGAATGTGGTGAAAAGACTACATCATCTAATACTGAAAAGTCCAGGGTATGTTGAATGTGGTGAAAAACTGCATAATCTAGTGCTGCAATACTATATGCAAATACAGCAAAAGGGCAACCACAAACTTGTCAGAGCATGGAGAAAATAATGATGTTATACAAATAAGTAGTGTAGTAGGTAGAGAAGTGATCGAAGGTAATGAATGAGAATGCCAATGAGAATATAATCCATGATCTTTAAACATTTTCCTTTGCACAAATAACGAATGGGAAAAATACTGCTCAAGGATTACAAGCAGTTGTGGCCAAACTGAATTATAGGTAGAAAATCACTAGATCAACACACAGTCAAGTGATTACATTTATTTTGACAGAAGGAAAAAAAAATAGGGTGGCTTGCAAAATCCCTGGATAATCAAAATTAAAATGTTTTTGTTCCGACTGTTCTGGACTGTATGCTACTAAATTAAAGAAAATCAATTTTACAAAATTCAATATTCTTGAGTGAGGGGAATAGCATTCTTCCTTTTGCTTCAGCATATTTTGATGATTACTAATACTGGCTTTTAATCTGCAACTGTGTTTTCATCAACTTTCCATAGAAGTGTGGCTAAGAAATATCCAGGATATACTGAAATGAGGAGAAATCACATTCTCTGTACTGTATGGTGAAAAGAGAATTGGTGCAAACTGGATTTCTAGACAATAAAGGATAGATACTACTTGTGAAGCAACTGTGAAAACACATTAAAAATAAACCCCTCGTTTGCTACAGTATTTCAATCTACCATGATCCTTAAAAACAAACAATTCTGAGTAGAATACACTCAGGGAGAAAAAAGTTCATTCATACAAATATCACAGATTTACAATAACATCTGCTGAACCTTGTATCAATATTATACCTTATGTAATTGTCCTGACCTTTTCCAGACGATTAAGAATTTCTGCATTGTGGGAGATCAATTTGACAGGTTAAGCAATAAGCAATAAGGTTGTGTTGTTAAAGACTTTTTGAAACCTGTCACTGTTTACGATAGTAAAAAAAAAAGCATGATTTACACCAACGTTAGCTTCCAGGATGAACAGAAGGGGTTACTTCTAACCCATAGGACGATTGATCTACTGCAATATACCAACTGGCTCTTCACTGCCCTCCCCCCCCCCCAAAAAAAAAAAAATCTCCAGTCATAAGCTATTGCTCGAGGTTGCAAATAAGTGTTGCCCTGGCGGGACGTGCC